>NC_092813.1:12328135-12603135 GCF_040954645.1 Diabrotica undecimpunctata
TGTAACTTTAAAATTCCAATACTAAATGTGTAGTGATTAACAATTTTCTCCGTGCAAAAGTGTTGTAACTTTGAAATTCCGAATTTTTTTAGCATTAATATTATTTTGTTTAAATTTTTATTTTTCGTTAATGTAATATAGGCTAAAAAGCATGCAAAATAATAATTAAATGTTAATTTTTTTTCAAACTTGTGTCTTATTTCACCGATATTAGCACGAAAATAAACAAAATCGTCTTTATCTCGAAACTTACTTATTCTGACTTACTGCAGTCTTGCACTGAGGGTGCGATATATATATATATATATATATATATATATATATATATATATATATATATATATATATATATATATATATATGTATATATATATATATATATATATATAGGGTTTTTATCGCGGTTCTCAAAGAATTAGTTTGTAAGCACTATTTGAAATGATCTTTATTCATCTATTATGAAACACACATTCTAACATAGCCAATGTAAATTTAAAACAAACTATCTTTAAATTGAAATTCTTATGAAACTAATTAAATTATATAGACAATGTAAATTTTAAAGAAACTATCTTTAAATTTGAAATTCTTATGATACTAATTAAATTATATTAACAAAATTGTGTATCTTTCTGTCACTGAATGCCTTTAATATCAAACATAGGAGAAAGAAAAATAGTGTTTAAAACAAATAATAATTTATAAGTTACACACTAGATAATATTAGATGTAAAAAGTATTTGGTTATTTTAATAACTTATATACTAGAGAATATTATAAAAATTATTTATATAAGGGTATTCTTAAGAAATTAGCATATAATAAGTGTTGTAAAAACAACATTTTATATTAATTTCAGTTTATTTTTCGTTTCCACAAATGTTGAATTTTATCTTAGCAACAGACTGTATTTGACAGACTGTCAAAAGTGCGGTGAAAAAGTGCATTTAGTTTTCTCTATAGTCGCGCGCCCCTAAAACGCCGGTATAAAAATGAACAATTTATTAAAGCGAACTCTTTATTTAGTAATAGTGCCTTTGTAAATATTGTCTCGTTATTAAATGTGTAGTATCGATTAATTACGCTTATTTTTCTCTAAGTACAAACCCCTATAAAACCAAACACATACTGAACCATCGCCGTGAAGTCTGCTTATCTATATCGAAGGAAACTCTTGTACAGTCCATGGTCCTAAAATATTTGGTACTGTACACGCACGGGGAAAGGAATTTAATAAGCTTTCTCCCGAACAATTGTTGGAGATCAATCAAAGTTCCAACATTATTTTTGGTCCTAACTCGACGGATTTTGTGTTTGGTGATCGCGTTATTTGTACTTTACTCTTAGGTTTGCATATTTATATAAATGTGATTAAAAGACCCTCGAAAAGACTAATGTGTCGCGATAAACTCTAAAACAAAAGGACAGAAGTGAATTTTATCTGGTGTTTGTGCCTGTTGCTGTAAACTACTGGACAAATTGGGTGAGATTTTTCCATATTATAATTTCGCTTATGCACAAAGTGAACCGCTTTTCAAAAAGACTATCTCTTTAAAAAATTTATTAGTAGACATTTGTAGACATTTACCGCGTGTGCGAAAAATTTAATTGAAAAGTAAACTCTCAGTGTAATTTAAGACATTTATCGCGTTTTAATAAACTATAAACTCTCTCGCCGTGTGCTACACATGTTATTATATGATATAAACATTATTGACTCTATTCTCGTTGTGTGCTCTACAGGTTATTATAGTATAAACATTATTGACTCTATTTTCGCCGTGTGATACAGATATTAGTATATAATATAAACATTAATTTCTCTAAAGAATTCGGTGTTTGCACGGCCTTAGGCATTTGTTTTTGGAGTAGTACCTTTTGTTAAAGTCAAAATGGAAGATCTCAAGAAGAAGAGAAAACCACTGAAGGCCAAGATTACCAGAATAGCGAACTGGTTACTAGAAAACGCAGATGCAGAAACTGACGGTCTCCAGTTTCAACTCAGACACACCGAATTGAAAACATGTTATCTGAAATATGAAGACGTGATGGATCAGATTGAAGAAATCGATGAAACCGATTCTGAAACAGAAGACAGGGTACTGATGGAGGAAAAATACTTTTTTACACTAAAAGTAAAGTGTGGACTGTGCTTCTTTTTTTAGTAGCTGGACTGCAGCATAAGATAGAAGCCTTAAAGTTACCCTCCCACTCGCTCAGCTCAAACTCTACTCCACCAACTGTAGCCACTGCTAAGGTTAGGTTGCCGGAAATTACGATGCAGGTATTCTCAGGAAACTTCGCCGATTGGAATGCGTTTTATCAGCTATTTGAAACGCTAATAATCAATAATGTGGAGCTAAACAATGTGCAAAAATTTATATATCTGAAATCTTTCTTAAAAAATGAACCTTTACATTTGATAGAAAATATAGAAGTTGTAGAAGAAAATTTCCGGATCGCTTTGGACACGCTTAAGAATAGATACGAAAATAAATCGCGTGTGATTAGTTTACACATCCAAAAATTGTTAAAGGCTCCATCTTTAGCTAAAAGTAACGCAAAATCATTACGAGAATTTTTAACTCTTTGTAAACAAACTTTACTTGCTCTTAAAAATATGTCTGTACCTATCGAACATTGGGATTTACTATTGATCGAAGTATTTTTACAAAAATTAGATTTCGCGACGCATAGGTCATTTGAGTATGAAATAGATTCAAAGGCTTTACCTACTCTCTCACAGTTTTTTAGTTTTCTCGAGAAAAAATGTAATATACAAGAAAAATTAAACGTTTCTGATAATAATAAAAAATTTAATAAACCTCAATTAAAAACATCTTTGTTTTCATCAGTTAATTTACAAACAAACTCGTTTTCGGATACTAATTGTATATGTTGTAAAAGTAATTCTCATAAAATTTATCAGTGTAATGATTTTAAATGTCTCTCTTTACAGGAAAGATTTAATTTTGTAAAAGGTAAGAAACTTTGTTGGAATTGTTTGGGTAATAAACATTTTTCTCAAGATTGCAACTCTTCACGCTCATGTAGTATATGTAAGAAAAGACATCACTCGCTCTTGCATAGTACCTCTGAAAATGTCTCTTCCTCTAGGAACACGAATAGGCAATCTTTCTCGATTGATCGCAACGCTCAAGCTCCCAAACAGTCTCAAGGCTCTGCCAGTCGTGTTGCTCACACATCTACTCCGCCTTCATATAATTCTCATACCCAAAACGAAGCTTCTACCAGTTCGTTCAAACCTCCTTTAGAAGTACAAAATACTTCAGATTCTCATACAGCCACTTCTCTCTCTGCTTTATCAGTTAAAACTGATGTATTGTTGGCTACCGCTTTAGTGACAGTGTATTCTAAAGATGGCAGACCTATGCATGCCAGGGCGCTCCTAGATAATGGGAGTCAACATTCGTTCATTTCTCGTGATTTGGTTGAGAAGTTAAACCTCACCCCTTATTTTAAACAGTTACAGATATCAACCATATCCGAAAACACCTCAATGTCAAATCAAATGATTAACATAGAATTTTTTCCCTATAATGTGAAGGATAGAAGTTTCAAAACTTCTTTTGCTGTACTTGATAGTATAACCTGTAGGCTTCCTAAAGCTACCCTAGATAGAAGCAAAATAAATGTTCCACCTAATCTCACTCTCGCAGATCCCTCGTACTCTGTTCCCGGTAAAATTGATTTGCTTCTAGCTGGCGACATCTATAGCGAATTATTGACTGATGGATTCATTCGTTTAGGAAAGAATCTTCCCATTCTTCAGAATACCCACTTAGGTTATGTTATTTTTGGTACTATTCCCCCTCATGTCTTTCATCGGAGTTCAAACTTGGCTATTTCTCAGTCAAATGTTTCTCTCTTTGTTCAGTCCGAATCCGAAGAGAATAATTTAGATAAATTGATACAATTTTTCGAAATTGAAGAAGTTCCCCACGTTAGTAAATTAACCCCCGATGAGGAATTGGCTGAACAAATATTTAATAAAACCACTCGTATTTTACCTTCGGGTCGTTTTCAAGTAAACCTACCACTTGTCTGCGAAAATGCGCATAAAAAATTAGGTGAATCTTTTAAAGTAGCTTTAAAGAGATTTATTAATTTAGAAAATAGGCTCTTAAAAAATGAAAATACATACGCTCAATATAAGTCGTTCATTAGTGAATATCTTTTTCTCGAACATGCTAGAATAGTCCCTCTCTCTCTTACTAATGAAAATTTAGAAAATAAATATTTTCTCCCGCATCACTGTGTAGTAAAGGAAGAATCCTTAACAACAAAACTTAGGGTTGTTTTCGATGGTTCGATGAAAAGGTCTAGTAGTTACTCGTTAAATGATATCCTACTCAAAGGTCCCACTCTTCAACCGGAAATTTTTGATATTTTGCTACGCTTTCGATTATATTCCTTTGTTTTCACAACTGATATACAAAAGATGTACAGACAGGTTAAAATCAATCCTGATCAAACCTTTCTGTTAAACATACTTTGGCGTGACTCCCCGGAAAAAGATATTGAGTGCCTGGAATTGCAAACAGTTACATATGGAACTAAAAGCGCCAGTTTTCAGAGTACTCGCTGTTTAATGGAACTGGCAAATACTCATCAAACTGAATATCCCCTGGCCAGTGACGCTCTTCAAAATAATTGTTATATTGATGACATTCTCTACGGTGCTAATGATGAGCAAACTCTCCTCAAAGCTCACAAGGAATTAACTAGTTTACTTGGAACAGCATGTATTTCTCTACATAAATGGTGTTCTAACTCGGACTCGTTTCTAAAAAACATTTCTTCTCTCTCTTCAAACTCTTCTTATGTCATAGCTCCAGATAATTGCTCTAATAAGGTTTTAGGTTTATGCTGGAATCCTGTTCTTGACACGTTTTCAATCTCTCTTCCAGATTTTACCCTAAAGAACTCATACACTAAGGGAGAAGTACTGTCAATGATTGCCCAAATATTTGATCCTCAAGGTCTTATTAATCCCGTTACAGTTGTCGCTAAGCTTATAATGCAAAAGATTTGGATTTCCAAAATCAGTTGGAACGATACCATTGACGCAGATACGTTACATGAATGGCTAAGTTTTATTAGCAGTCTCTCTCATTTTAAGGACTTAAGTATACCTAGATGTCTCTTTTTAAGTCAAGAAATCACTGGTGTTGAGATTCACTCATTCTCAGATGCAAGTTTAAAGGCTTATGGAGCTTGTATCTACTTACGTGTGACCTATAAATCAGAACAGGTGTCTTGTTCCCTTCTAGCATCTAAGAGTCGCGTTGCTCCGTTAAAACCCTTGACCCTTCCAAGATTGGAACTCATGGGTGCTCTATTGTGTAGTAAACTCACAGCAAAGATTGCTAATATTGTTAAAGAAAAGTTATCTCAATTAGACTCTATAAATATGTGGTCGGATTCAGAAATTGTTCTCGCTTGGCTTCGTTCACATCCTTCTCGTTGGACCCAATTTGTAGCAAATAGGGTTGCACAAATTTTAGATAATTTTCCTAATGCTCACTGGAGGCACGTACGATCCAAAGAGAATCCTGCCGACATACTCTCCCGAGGAATGCTACCCTCTGAATTAATAAATTCGTCCTTATGGTTTCATGGTCCTCCATTTTTAAATCAACTTCGGTTGGATTTATTGAAATACAACCCAAAGGGGTATACTTCCAAGTTGCCTGAAGAAAGGAAAATCATTCTCCACGCTCGAAATGATCAAATAGATTTCTTCACCTCACTTTCTAATAGGTTCTCCAATTTTTCAAAGTTTGTAAGAACTTTAGCCTATATGTTTAGATTTGCTAATAATGTTAAACCGCTTTCTCGCAAGTTAACTAATACCCTTGAAGTCAGCGAACTTCAAAACGCTGAACTTAAGATTATTAAGATGCTTCAGTATTCCAACTTCTCGAGTGAGATTTCTGAGCTTAAGAAAGGTAAAACTCTATCTAATAAGTGTCTTTTACCCCTAAATCCCTTTTTGGATGAGAATGAAATGCTCCGGGTGGGAGGTCGCCTCAGAAACTCAGACGTTACCTTTGATCAAAGATACCCTCTTCTCCTCCCCTCAAAAAATCGTGTAGTTCGTCTCATCCTCCACAGAGAACATGTCAGACTCTGTCACTCAGGTCCTCAAAATACTTTGTCACAAATTCGTCTCAAATATTGGCCTTTAAATGGACTACGAGAAGTCAAGAAGGTCACTCACCAATGTATGGTTTGTTTTAAGTTTCGTGCCAAACCCGCTACCCAGATCATGGCAGATCTACCAAAAGAACGTTTAAACTCCTCTCGAGTGTTCGCTCACGTCGGATTAGATTTTGGCGGCCCCTTTCAGATAAAGTCTTCCAACCTTCGTAAGGCTCCTTTATTAAAATCGTATATTGCTCTTTTCGTTTGCTTGTCGACTCGAGCTGTTCATATTGAAGTCGTTTCCGGCCTCTCTACGGAGACGTTTCTTCTCGCTCTAAAACGCTTTATTAGCCGTAGAGGCCTCCCTCAAACAATATTCAGTGACTACGCCACGAACTTTCTTGGTGCTCGCAACCAGCTGTTTGAACTCTATAAGTTTTTCAAGGAAAAGGAAAGCTCTCGTTCTATTAAGGAATTTTTGGCCTCATCTCATATTCGCTGGAAAACTATAGTTCCTCGAGCCCCTCACCATGGTGGTATTTGGGAAAGTGCTATAAAGAGCGCAAAGCATCATATGCGTAGGCTCCTTGGCAATGTTAAGCTTACGTTCGAAGAATTCACTACAGTTCTCTGTCAAATTGAAGCTGTGCTCAACTCCCGGCCTCTTTGCTCCCTTTCAAATGACCCCTCCGATTTTACGTATCTTACTCCTGGACACTTCTTGATTGGACAATCTCTTACGTCCTTTCCTGAAAAAGATGTGATCCACATTCCTGAAAACAGATTGAATTTATGGCAACATTTGTCCAAACTCCAACAAGTGTTTTGGAAAAAATGGTCTATCGACTATTTGAATAGACTTCAAAATCGCCCTAAATGGTTTCTCCCTCATAAAAACCTAGAACCTAACGATCTAGTGTTGCTGATTGAAGACAACACTCCTCCTCTTCATTGGGTACTAGCAAGAGTTATTGAGGTCTTTCCCGGAAAAGATGGGAGAGTAAGAATTGCCTCGGTGAAAACTAAAGATGGAGTCTTCAAGCGCTCTATTACAAAATTGTGTCCTCTACCCAATGACGATTTAATTTAAGTTAGTATAAGATGATAATTGTAATGTATTTTTTCTTCCGCATGCTCTCTTGGCATAATATAATCTGTTTATTTGTGTTAAAGCCAGCGCTTCAACGGGGGCGAGTATGTTGTAAAAACAACATTTTATATTAATTTCAGTTTATTTTTCGTTTCCACAAATGTTGAATTTTATCTTAGCAACAGACTGTATTTGACAGACTGTCAAAAGTGCGGTGAAAAAGTGCATTTAGTTTTCTCTATAGTCGCGCGCCCCTAAAACGCCGGTATAAAAATGAACAATTTATTAAAGCGAACTCTTTATTTAGTAATAGTGCCTTTGTAAATATTGTCTCGTTATTAAATGTGTAGTATCGATTAATTACGCTTATTTTTCTCTAAGTACAAACCCCTATAAAACCAAACACATACTGAATCATCGCCGTGAAGTCTGCTTATCTATATCGAAGGAAACTCTTGTACAGTCCATGGTCCTAAAATATTTGGTACTGTACACGCACGGGGAAAGGAATTTAATAAGCTTTCTCCCGAACAATTGTTGGAGATCAATCAAAGTTCCAACAATAAGTTTAAAAAGTATTTAAGTTGCAATGTATTTGGTTATTTTAATAATTATAATATTGTAAATATATTTAAGTAAGCCATGTGCATAGGCAACCAAATATACTCTGAAAGTGACAGTTAAGTGATGGTTACAAATGAAGAAGTGGGGTTATTTGTTAATTTAAGATGTTTAGTTTACATATAGTTACGGATTTGAAATAGTGTAATTTATTGATTTGGGGTGTTTAATTTACATATAAGTTTCTATTCTGATCTGAAAAGCCTAAATGTCAATAAAATTCTCGATAGAAAAGTAAAGAATTCTCTTTGGTGATTGGATATTGGTATATTAAAAAGAAGAATAAATATAAATGCTGTTAAGAAGAAAAATATTTTAAATTGGTGGAAGCTGATAATTGGAAAAAGTAATTTCACAAAAACAAGGATAACCGAGGCTGAGAACGAAGACATTGAGTGGTGATGAAAATATTTATTTTGGAGAACAGTTTCATTTAGGCATTCAGTGACAGAAAGGTACACAATCTTGTTAATATAATTTAATTAGTATCATAAGAATTTCCAATTTAAAGATAGTTTGTTTAAAATTTACATTGTCTATATAATTTAATTAGTTTCATAAGAATTTCAATTTAAAGATAGTTTGTTTTAAATTTACATTGGCTATGTTAGATATATATGTGTGTTTCATAATAGTAATTTACAAACTAATTCTTTGAGAACCGCGATAAAAACCCTATATATATATATATATATATATATATATATATATATATATATATATATATATATATATATATATATATATATATATATTATTAAAAAACACTCATTGCTCATTAGATCATTCACAAATAATACATCATCACAATATATATATATATATATATATATATATATATATATATATATATATATATATATACATATATATATATATATATATATATATATATATATATTGTTATGCTATTTAAATTGTATTATATTGCTTACTTAGGAAAAATCCTGTCTATATTTATTAAATGATCTAATCTCCAATTTATCACAATAAATCAGCATTAATTAATTACAATCTCAGGCTATTTAAATTGTACTATTTACCTTTGATCGTGGATTCAAAATATTTTCCAATTGGCTTCCTAATCGGGATAGGTAATATGACCTGAATAAAATACATAGAATTTCAACTGAACTATATGTGAGATGTCCTTTATTTTAATGAAAGTTTATATAACAATCAATCCTGTAATATTTGCAATATACTAACTTTAAATATATGAGAAGTTGTTTTCTATCATGGACCCAAATGTTATTTTACATTGATTTTTAATATGTGTTATAACTAAGCTCTTTTTATAATTCTTTTTTTTTTTAAGTGATCGCAAAATAAACTGTCTCTATTATTTATTCAATTTATTTAATTAATAAATGAAAATCACACTCCGGCTCTAATGAAAATTGACTGACCTTTCCTTCTCTGCCGTTGCAATTCTATGGCCACGCCACAACAAAAAAAATCCTTTCTCTGCTTCTGCTCCTATTGTGGTCCAGATGACGTACACCTTTCTCCTATCTGTCACTGTATCTGCAACCCAACAACTCGTGTTAGTCTATGCAGCCTCTTTTTGAGCCAATCTCGGCGCCTGTTTACAACTCCAAATGTTTCCGGCTTCGTCTGCTATTAATATTCTTATACCCTTTGGTTTTCTATCTCTATGTACCCCGTTCCTCACACTGGTCAGCTTTTACACAGCAAATAAACACACCCGGTAAATTACGTCTTCGGAACTTCAAACAAACACAAATCACAAAGCTCCTTCCTTCTTGGACGACTAAAACTGACTAACCAACCTTTTTTTCTCTCTCCTATCTCATAGCCAAAACCAACCTCCTTGCATTCAAAAATTGACCAATAAAAATCATCCACCTCTGTGACGTATATCGTTACCAACCAACTCTCTCTATAAAACGTCATTCGGGTAATTCCAGAAAACAACCTTCTTTAATTATTCTAACTAAATCTATCTGCTTTACAAATATTTCTTACTAATAGCTACAAACGATACCTGTTTCTCAATTCAATGTCTTTTGTTAATAAACTTTTACCGATATAATCTTTCGGGGAGAAAAACCACCGCAAATCCCGGTCTATTGTTTCAACACTTTCTATATACACTCTTATTCCGGGTAAATCCATTCCACAATAACCGACTTATTTAAATTTCTTATCGATAATATTTGAAAGTCTTGTCTCTGAGGCCTAATGAACAATTCTTCGAACAACTTAAAATACATATTTTGTCTTATACAGGATGTTTGAAAATTTATATGCCCGTGTTTTTATGAAATATCAATAATTTTAATTTTTATTTAAGTAATAAAATTTGTATATCGGTTTTTTATTGCTTATGGACATTCAAAAGTACAACAATATATATATATATATATATATATATATATATATATATATATATATATATATATATATATATATATATATATATATAATAAAACGTGGTGGTACATTATACATAATCTAATGTATGGTTATATGTATATCTTTAATAGTACCCGATTCTATGTTACGGGTTTTATATAAATATTAAACACACAGACAGCAACTTGGATCCACATAACATTGAATTTCACCACCATCGTGTTTGTAGCCATATTAAAAATTATTTTATATCAACCCCAACCCCTTTTTCGAAAGTTGCGCCTCTACCGTCAGCTGGTATGGATAAGGTGTGGTGTGAAATTTGTGATAAAATTACAGGTATACCTGTATTTATCAATATATAAATAATAAACATTGGTCCTCTTACTAGGTGACAAAATATATACCTACCTACAACTGATGTCATTGTAGAAATATTCACAACAATGATATTTAATTTCTAAGCCAAGGATTATATCCCAATCCTAAGGTCCCTTAAGCTAGCGGGGACACATGAGCGGAATCCAATTTAACCTACGTAATATTTTTTCACCAATTTTTCACTAATTTATTACCACCCTAATAATTTTTCACCACCAAACCAACCTTAAGGGGAGCGATTCTGCTGGCTTAAGATTCAAGCTAGCAGAATTCAAAAAAAAAACTTTTTGTTGATGGCATATTTTTTCACCAATTTTTCACTAATTTATTACCACCCTAATAATTTTTCACCACCAAACCACCCTTAATGGGAGCGATTCTGCTGGCTTAAGGTTTAAGCTAGCAGAATTCAAAAAAAAAACTTTTTGTTGATGGCATATTTTTTCACCAATTTGTCACTAATTTATTACCACCCTAATAATTTTTCACCACCAAACCACCCTTAATGGGAACGATTCTGCTGGCTTAAGGTTCAAGCTAGCAGAATTCAGAAAAAAAACTTTTTGTTGATAGCATAATTTTTCACTAATTTTTCACTAATTTATTACCACCCTAATAATTTTTCATCACCAAACCACCCTTAATGGGAGCGATTCTGCTGGCTTAAGGTTTAAGCTAGCAGAATTCAAAAAAAAAACTTTTTGTTGATGGAATATTTTTTCATCCATTTTTCACTAATTTATTACCACCCTAATATTTTTTCACCATCAAACCACCCTTAAGGGGAGCGATTCTGCTGGCTTACGGTTCAAGCTAGCGGAATTAAAAGAAATATTTATAACATACCACAGTGTTCTGCTAAGTTTATACGAATTTATTACAACTTTAGTAATTTTTCACCCCTTACTACCCCTTTAACAAAAATTAAATAGATTTGTTTTTTCAAAAATACTTCAATACATTTACACGGTGTGTGTGCGAGTGTGTGTGTGTGAAAAACACTTCTGTTGTAATAATTGGTATATTTAATTAAAAATTACTACTTACCTATTACTTATTAATTACTTACTAAAAGTACTACAAATTTCACTGAAGATGGACTGATAAGTCCGAAAACGTTTTGAACTTAATTTAATTAAACTTTAAAATTTAATTAAATATACCAATCACAACAGTGTTTTACTTCAATGTTCGAGTTTTTTAACTATATGATATACAGCCAACTCACGGGAATGATCCTTTTTTATGTTGTAAAATTTTGTTAAAAAATAGGCAATGTACATTTACAATGTTTAGCATATAAAAAAGTTGGTGAAGTTGGTGTTTGTGTAAATTCTAGCATTTAAAGATGTAAACTACTTTCCTTATTTGAATTTCTAGTATTTATGGGAATTATCTTCCACACTAACACATACGGATTTCAAGATTGGAGGGTTATTGGAAAACAGATCCACTATTCAACTTAAAATCTTTTTTGCAGAACATCGGAAGAGATCTTTTTCTTATAATTTTAAGGTTCTTAATCTTCATCCATAATCCAATGGGACCGAATGTTATTCCTGAAGATCGGTTTTATAGAATAAGAACAGTTATAGACTTTTTAATAATAAAATGACTGCTCTGCGTTATCCAGTAAAAGAATTATCGCTAGGTGAATCGATGGTACCGTGGAAAGTTAGACTTAGTTTTAAACAATATACTAAACAAAAGACATAAAAGACGATATCAAGATTAGAATTAATTCGTAAATTAATTTATAAAAAAGCAAAGAAAATTTTTACCTATATTCAACTGACAATGAATGAAAAATCGACAAAGAATTAAAATACAAATATCTTTAAATTTTTAAAATGCTGCTAATATAAATTTGTTTTACTACGCAAATAATCTATATCAGCTGCTCTGACCAACCGGTAATTTCGGTTTCATTTGAATATACCTACTTAAAATATTTATATCCTAAAATGTTTTCAAATATAAATCCTTTATGTTATACAACTAATCTTAAAATTATGTTTTGACCAATCGTTAATACTCTTCTTATTTAAATATTAAATACTTAAATTATTTTTCAAATTTTCATCTACCTAATGAATACAAATCTTTTAACAATAGGTGCGCACGGTCCCGACGACCCTCCTTTACAATCAGATAAATAATGTAATAGACGTAATAAAATTATTTCAATTTGAATATTTCTTACCTGGTAATTTATTCTGTGAAATATAAAAATTCCATTGTATTTACTAAAACTCAACTTGATTTCAGTTATTTTATATTCATAAAAGGGACTAACGATTCGATTTCGCTTAGCCATGTAATACGACTCGAATCAGAGTCAATTTTTTAAAACAGGTAAAATTTATAGTTTTTGGGATAAAGTGTTTTCATATTTTTAATATTTAAACATTGAAAAAATAAATATTAGTTAGTATAGAATAACATTTGAAAATGTTTTTCAATTAGGGTAGTTGAGAAAAACATGACTATGCTGGTAAAAATATAGTAAAATTCTAGCAGAGCACTCTTGTGTTTTCAAAAAGATTTTTTATTCACATAGCGTCAATGTGTATCTTGTTGAATGTTTTCCATTAACTGAGGCAAGCAATTTATATTTTCCGTTACAAGTAGAATACAGTAAAATTATAAAAATAGATTTTTTATCACCTTAAATTTTAACGTAGTAGAATTATTGACTCCTCATAGAGGGTAGTTGAAGGGTGAAAAATTACTAGGATAGTAATGTATTAGTACAAATCTAGCATAATACCGTAGTATCTCATATTTCCGAAAAGATTTGCTTTACATTCAACCAGCGTAAATGTGTAGATGGTGGAATTGGTGAAGTTGGTTAACATATAGTAAAAACTAACCAGAGAGTTTCTTATTTTATTTATAAATAGTATTTAGTAAAATTATAAAACAAAACTTTTTCACCTTTAATTTAAACGTAGCAGAACTATTGACTTCCACTAAGGGTTAGTAGAGGGATAAAAAATTACTAAGTTGGTAATAAATTCGTAAAAACTTAGCAAAACTCTGTGGTATATCATAAATAATTTTTTTTAATTACGCTGGCTCGAATATTAAGCTAGCAGGAACGTTTCCAAATAAGATTGGTTTAGAGATGGAAACTTATCAGGGTAAAAATACTTTTTTATGTCAGTTATAACTAGAGGATAGTGAAATTGTAAAAAAAGATTTTTTTCACGTTAAATTTTAACCTAACAGAATTATTGACTTATCACAAGGGGTAGTTTAGGTGTGAAAAATTACTAGGGTGGTAATAAATTAGTAAAAACTTAGCAGAATACTGAGGTATTTCAAAAATACGTTTTTTTCTTATTTTGCTGGTTCAAATATTCAGCTAGTAGGAAAGTTTTCGAATAGGTTTATGGGAGCAAAATTATCAGGATGGTCAAAGTTTAGTATAAACTTAACAAAACACTTTTTTATTTCAGTTATAAGTAGTGGACAGTAAATTTGAAAAAAAAATTTCTCCTTAAATTTTAATCTAACACAATTATTGACTTTTCACAAGGGGTAGTTAAGGGGTGAAAAATTACTAGGATGGTTTAATGGTGAAACAATATTAGGGTGGTAATAAATTAGTGAAAAATGGGTGAAAAAATATGCCATCAACAAAAAGTTTTTTTTTTAATTCTGCCATCTTGAACCTTAAGCCAGAAGAACCGCTCCCATTAAGGGTGGTTTGGTGGTGAAAAATTATTAGGGTGGTAATAAATTAGTGAAAAATGGGTGAAAAAATATGCCATCAACAAAAAGTTTTTTTTTTAATGCTGCCATCTTGAACCTTAAGCCAGAAGAACCGCTCCCATTAAGGGTGGTTTGGTGGTGAAAAATTATTAGGGTGGTAATAAATTAGTGAAAAATTTTTGAAAAAATATGCCATCAACATAAAAAGTTTTTTTTTTTGAATTCTGCTAGCTTGAACCTTAAGCCAGCAGAATCACTCCCATTAAGAGGGGTTTGGTGATGAAAAATTATTAGGGTGGTAATAAATTAGTGAAAAATTGGTGAAAAAATATGCCATCAACAAAAAGTTTTTTTTTTGAATTCTGCTAGCTTGAACCTTAAGACAGCAGAATCGCTCCCCTTAAGGTTGGTTTGGTGGTGAACAATTATTAGGGTGGTAATAAATTAGTGAAAAATTGGTTAAAAAATATGCCATCAACAAAAAGATTTTTTATTTTATTATCCTGCTAGCTTGAACCTTAAGCCAGCAGAATTGCTCCCATTAAGGGTGGTTTGGTGGTGAAAAATTATTAAGGTGGTAATAAATTAGTGAAAAATTGGTGAAAAAATATGCCATTAACAAAAAGTTTTTTTTTTGAATTCTGCTAGCTTGAATCTTAAGCCAGCAGAATCGCTCCCCTTAAGGTTGGTTTGGTGGTGAAAAATTATTAGGGTGGTAATAAATTAGTGAAAAATTGGTGAAAAAATATTACGTAGGTTAAATTGGATTCCGCTCATGTGTCCCCGCTAGCTTAAGGGTCCTCCAATCCTACCAGAATTTTCAAGTCAAAAAGATATTTCCTAGTATAGAGGTACCGTCATTTCGGAAGGTATCTAATTTGCATATTATGAGGCATGTCGAAATTGTATAAGAACCGCCTTTGAAGTTGATGATTGGTTACTGAAATTTTAACTAAACGACAGTGTTGCGCACTATTTAGTAGGTACAGCTAAAACATATTATACTGAATAAAGGCGATGATCAGTAAGATATTTGATGGGACAAAACTAATAATACCTTCGTAATACGTTTTTCCGGAACAAACAAACTATTTTTATTGTACAAAAGAATTATTAAGTTCTGAATATAGATAAGTTTAACAAAATGGATTTTTAAAATAGCAATTAATTGTCAAGCGTATTTTCCAAAATATTAAATACCAATACAATACCAAAATATTAAAGAGTGAGGAAAATTATATGCTAATGAACGGTCCCAATTACATGTACCTAAACTTCTACCTGATTTAATTCTGTTCTTGGAAGCGTTTTAGTGATATAATAAAGTCATGTAAACATAAATATTCCTGTCTTTGGGAAATGCCTAATTTCATGGACCTACCCGATTTAAGACGTTTCTTGTAAATATATATTAGCGATATAATAAAGACTACCGTCAATATTGCTGTCCTTCTAAAATATATGCACATCTAAATTTGTAAACGAAAACTTATAAAAGATATAAAATTAACTCTATATACATATCATTTAAAAATTCATATACCTAATGTGAATGTTTCAAAGAAGAACGACAAAATCGAATTTAATTTTCTTCTTCCGAAGAACACTCGATGACTTCGGATGTTAAATAACTGTCTTCTATTTTAATTGCATGATGACATCGTTTTCTCCACTCATCTGGGGTTATTTCGGAAACTCGTTTTTCCAACAGGTGTCTCACATCTTCCAATTTGAAAGATATGTTATTTTGTGCGATATTATTTTTAATGTCTATCGGATTTAAATCCGGATGGTATGGAAGTAACCGTAAAGGAGTGTGACCATATTCACGCAAAAGTTCATCGAATTCATAGCTTTTGAAACGATTTTGATGGTACTTAATCAACGCATAATATTCGGGTTTAAAACTTTGAGGGTTAAATGTTATATTGTTTTTAATCAGCCAATCAATCATATTTATCATTTTTTTGGAATTACTATTAGGCGCAGGATTCACTTGTACCGAATGGTATGAGGTATTATCGCAAACAACTATTGAGTTAGCGGGTAAATTTGGAATTAGTTTTATCTTTAGCCATTTGCGGTAATTCGTGGCATTCATTTCTAAGTGGTAGTCACCGGATTTACTACAAATATTAAAAGCGCGTTTGGAATAAATCCCATTTCACCACCAGCATGCACTATTATTAAACGTTGACCCTTCGAAATGTTCATCAGTAACCCTTTACTAGAATTATAATTCCAAGTTTTCGACAAAGTATGTCCACTGTGTATATATTATGTCTCATCGAGGTAAACAATGGGTCTGTTTTCATTTCTATAATGTTTGATAAGTCTTAAGTATTTGATTCTCCAAGACCTTATTCCCGTCTGTTCAACCAACAATTTTCTGTTGTCCTGTGCTCTCCTCCTACGAAAATTCATATTTCGAAGAATTCTTCGCAGCGAGGCTTCTGATACTTTAATGTCCAAATATATCTCAATTTTGTTCTTCAATTTATTAGCAGTAACAATACAATTCTCTGTTTTATGAAAATCGTGCATTATACGCCGAATATCTGTAATTTGATATTCTGGTAAATCTGTCACAGGTGACTTTCGTAAAGGTCTCTTTAAAGAAAATTCAACTTTGTTTTTATTATCTAGAGACTGTTTGCTCTCTTGTAGTATTCTGGATACTGTCCGTACAAAAATGCCTATACCGACGTAAATATAATCAGCGTATAAGTAAAATGTAAGATGCAGTAAGAGAAGATCTGGAGAAAATGGGAGTGAGACAATGGGAAATAGTGGCACAGGACCGACAAACATGAAAGGCAATAGTAAACGCGGCAAATACTCACGAAGAGTTGCAACGCCATTGATAATGATGATGATGATGTAAATAATAATTCAAAATAATTGGTATGTTGTAGTAATAATTTTTCAAATTTTAAACAGACAACATAAAGAAACAAAAAAGTACATTGAAAAGTAACTCAAAACGATAGTAGAAAATAAAAAAAATAAATAAGAGCTTTCTACGAAAACAAGAGCCTATGAACTCTTTCTCCACATATGAAAAATGATGACGATCTATTATTAAATAAACTAACTAGGGGAATAATGACAATTTGGCAAAATTATTTTACAGTAAATGTGGTTATTATTTTACAAAAAATTATGTTAAATAAAAATCAAAATACAAAAGAGAAGCGAAGGTAGGCAAAATGGGGAACAAGAGCAGAGTATAAAAGGTTGACAAATAAGTACCATTGAGAACTAAAAGTAAAAAGTGTTGAAACATTGAATTTGAATATCAAAAATTAATACTAAATGCATTGAAACTCCTTACCTGTTGCTTCAGCAGTCTTATTTTTTACCATTAGCAGAGTGTCCATTTTACTTTTCATATTTTTAAAATAATTATACACATTAAATATTATTTGACGACCCTGCTCTTTAATAACGCTACGTTTTTTTCCGCCCATTTTCAGCAAGATTGTTTGAAAATAAAATTATCTAATATTTAACACACACACAACTTGTTCTCAAATGCACTGCTGCGCCACTGAGTATTGAAATGATTTACTGTTAAGGCGTGGATTAGGTAGAAATTTCAAATTTTGACCTCTGCCCAGTGCGATAATATGCAAATTAGATGCCTTCCGAAATGACGGGACCTCTACCGATTTGCAAGCAATTTTTGAGGATTGCTAACATAGACCCTTTCAATATCTAACCATTACATCGATATATATATATGGCTGTTTATCGCTCCAAATACCTGCTATTTGTGATGGAGTTCCCATAGGTATTTACATTAATTGATAAGAATTCATCCATAAGTTACAAAAACTGGTTAAAAAGATTTGCGCAGGAAAAAAGTACCCCAAGTGATGTGTTTTCTACTGTAGAAAAGACCTCACTTTTGCCTACCTTTTTCCTGCGCATGCTTGAGTTGTAGGCCACGCCTGTGTGAAGCGCCCTGCTTCTTGTCGAGATGGGTAAATCTTTTGTATTTAATATTCTTCTTTTACTAACATGCTATGATGAAGTTGTTTGAACATATTATATGTATCACAAATAAGAGATGTAAAAACATTAACATGTGTAATACAAAAGGCATAGACGTAAAATTGCTTAACATAGTATTGAAATAAAAATGTTTAAATTGTATAGGTAAATCGTGCGGTTAATAATCAAAAGTTTTTCTTTGTAAGATGATAACCACTTTCACATACTTCACCAAAAGGGGTATGAATTTAATTAAAAAAATTTAAACCCAAATTGATGAAAATGTAAATGAAAATAAACCATCATATTTCGACGCTGAACATTTCCTTTACTTAATCAATGTTCTGGTTTGTCATATATTCCAAATAAAAAAAAAGTAAACCCTACCTTAAATATTGTTAGGATATGGCTAACATTTTCTGTAATTGAAAATAGCTTTTATGAGTAAAACTGAGTATGTGTATTTAAGACATAACTATATAACACTCCGTTCTCCGTATCTTTGCACATCATAGTTGTACGAATTAAATCAAAGCGTTTAAATCAGACGTAAGTCTTTTCTGGATTCATGAAATAATTAGGAAATGTTTAATATTTCGTTAAACGTATTTATAGTGATTGTTTTTGTTTATTTATTGTACTGGACGTTAACAACTCATTATAGAATTGTTTTGAACTTAGACCATAAAAACTAAAATCCGTTTTTATTGTCTAAGGTTTTGAATGTAATTTTGAGTTTTCTACATATTCAACGTTATTATGATTATTGGAAGACATGCTCTATTTGAAATACTGTAGTCGAGAAAGATGTACCCAAGATCAAACAGTTTAAATTCTCATATTTATTTATTTATTTATACACCAAAGCATCCAACAGCCGAAGCCAGTTACTGGATGAAAAAAGTTTTCATTCAAAATACAATATTAAATATTTACATCGTATACATATGACATTCAATTTTTAAGCTTAAGCATAAGACAATGCCCTAAAAGATAAAAAACTCTTGTGCATGCTTTTCGAACTAAGTTACTAACACAAAAAAAAATTAATTAAACTTTACAAAACAAAACAATAAAAACAATGGAAAAAGAAAAATTTCGAAAATACATTAATTTGTAGTAAACTTAAAGGATGTTACAAATTAGTGCTCAATCTGTTAGGCTAAAATAATTCGACTTTCCTTATGTCGCATACCTAGAGACTTAGTATTTATTTTTTATACTAGCTGGTTTTTATCAATTTTTTTTTTCTTGTGTATCGAACTTCTCTGTAGTTTCCAAAATAAAGTGTGAAAAGTTATGTGTAAAAGGTTTCATTGTTTTAGTCTAAAGAATGTATCAATTACTTTGTTACAACTTATTTCCACAAATATGACTAAATGACTAAATTGTTAAAATAAATTGAAAAAAAAACAAAATATCAAAATTATATATTTCCTTCACTTTCAGAATCCGAGCTATCTCCAGGATTTATTATGATGGGTTGAATATCAATATCAACTATATTTTGCTCTCGGACACACCACTTTTGAATAATTTCATGAGTATGTCTTACACATTTTTCCCAAATGTCTCCATTATATTGATTAAATGCCTCTTTCCACATATTTCTAACAGATATTTCTAATCAGAATAGCCGTCCCTACCAATATGCTTATTGTAACATGACATGAAATTTGTCCAAATTAATTGAATAGCATTGAATTCGCAATGATAAGGAGTTAGTCTCAACACTTCATGACCATGCTCTCTTAGTAACTCATCAATAACATACACATTTTCTTTTTTATTCATTTTTGCAACTTGTAATAATTCAGGTTTTGTAAATTTTGGGTCAAATTGGATGTTATTTGTTGTCAGCCAGGTAACAATTTCATCTTTCTTTGAAGCAGTGGTATGTTGCTTTTCTAAAAGAATACTATGATATGGAGCATTATCCGTTACAATCAACGATGGTTCTTCTAAATTGGGAATAACTTATGTCCTTATGCACTTAGTAAAAATGTCGTTGTTTATTTCTCCATGGTAATCAATATGTTAGAATTAGAACAAAACAATAAACTTGCTTCAGAAACAAATATTTTAGAAGAACCAACGTGAACAATTATTCTGAAACGTTTACCATCAAAACCGTCTGATTTACGTACACTTTTGCTACTATGGTTTGTTTTTTAACCAGGAGGAGTAATTCAAATTTACCGCGCAGTAATGCTTGTTTATAATTGGTCTAACCGCAGGCAAGTTTACTTCACTAAATTATGACATTTTGACACTAATGACATTCATGAAATTTAATTTTTTTTTTCTATTTTCAAAAAACCGCATCAACCATAAAAGGTTATTAGCGGAAGTTTATTACAATATATATATATGGTAGTGTACATATTATAAGGTTAGGTAACATAAAAATTTATCAACTAAAAGAAAAATTACATTTTATAAAATAGGTTAATGTCCTTAAGATATTTGATCGTATTGGTTAAGTTACAGTCTAATATATTTTTAAGTTGACCTGGTTCTTCAGAAATGTTGTTGGTGCTTCGTTCATATGAGTAAAGTGGACAGTCTGTAAGTATGGGTTGGACTGTTTTTTGGCATCTACAGTATGAGCATTCTGATGGTAGCTGCTTCGTTAATAAGTGTTGATGGGTTAATGTTGTATGACCAATTCTTAGGTGATTTATAACCACCTGTTCTCTTCTTTTTTCTGGAAGTTGGAGCCGGCCACCGATAGAGGGTTTAATTACTTTAAAATTTGAGTTATTTGAATCCCAGCATCGCTGCCAAACTTCTGTACAGTATTGTTTGATATTAAGGTAGATATCTGTGACTTGAATTTGTTTGATAATATCGATGCTTTCATTTGAGGTGGCTTTAACCGCTAAGGCGTCAACCTTTTCATTACCTGAAATACCTATATGTGATGGTATCCAGAGGAAGTGAATGTTTACATTTTTGTTTTGTAAGTAATGAAGCATAGATTTTATTTTTTGGATGATTTTACGTGTTGGATAGACTTGTTTGATGCTTTGGAGTACAGATAATGACAGAAGATTAGTATCTGTATATTTTTGACAAAATTCAAGTGCTTTTAAAATTGCAATAGCTTCACCAGTAAATACGCTGCAAAAAGTAGGTATTCGTGTAGCATATTCGATATCATCTGTTGAAAAGGCTGCATCACAGCCATTTTTGGTTTTTGATGCGTCAGTGAAAATCTTAACATAATTGTCATATTTTGATAGTAGAATTTCTTTATATAATGTACGAACGAGGGTAAGATTTGTGGTATTCTTTGGGTAAGTTACTAGAGATGTATTAATAGTAGGAGTATTAATTGTCCAGGGGGGTTCAGTTGGGTATGTAGACAGCGAGTATGTCAACAAATTGGTATTATATCCACAATTCATTACAAGTTCTTTAAAGGTTAAATATCTTGATTGTCTGTTACTTTTGTGAGTGGTGTTATTTGTATGTAGGAGTAGGTATTAGGGTTGTTAATATTGCTATATAGTTTAGCAGCATATCTTAGTGTGGTATATTGTCTTCTTATAAACAAAGGTGGTCCATTTAGTGCAGATTGAAGACTTGCCACCGGTCTAGTACGGAAGGCACCCAGCACGTCTCAAAGATGCACTTTGGATAACGTCTAAGACTTTAAGATGTTTTTTACTAGCAGTAGAATAGCACATTGCATCGTAATCTAATTTACTACGGATGAGTGATTTATATAAATATAGCAGAGTAACTGTATCAGCACCCCAATTTCTGTTAGAAAGTATTTTAAGGAGGTTTATTTTTGGCTAACAGGATAAGGCTAATTTTTTAATAAAGTCTGTCCATTTGAAATGACTGTCGATCACAATCCTAGAAAGTCTGTTGAATCTACTTGTTTTATGTTAATATCATTTAGAAGTAGGGTAGGTTTGCTATTGGTTTTATTTTTACTAAATATAATAAAATAGGTCTTTTCACTTGAAAACGTAAAATCACTTTTGTGGGACCATATTTCCAGTTTGTGAAGAAATGCCTGAAGGATTTTTGTCGCGAGAGAGATATTACAACTTCTACTGTAAACTATTAGATCGTCAGCATACAAATTTGCTTTTAATGGTTACTCTATTTCTTGTGCAATATTATTAATAGCTAAAAAGAAAAGTGTAGGGCTTAGAGTGGAACCTTGTGGAATTCCATTTTGTAAGTGCTCAGTCTTTGAATTGATGCCATTAACACGAACTTGAAATGTTCTGTTACTCATAAAATTTTTAACACAGGCTAGAAAGTTTCCTTGTATGCCGCAGCTAACCATTATTTTCAGAATGCGATGTCGCCATGCAGTATCAAAGGCTTTTTTTATATAGAAAAATATGGAAATAACTTGTTGATTGTTTCTAAAAGATTCACATATATCATTTACGAAAGATATTAGATTGTCATTTGTCGATCTTTCCTTCCTAAATCCATTTTGGATCTAGGTCAGTAGCTGGCTTTTCTCTAGAAACCAAACTAATCTATTATTTAAGATTTTTTCAAGTAATTTACAAATATTATTCGTAAGAGAAATTGGTCGGTAAGAAGAGGGGTCAGTTTCTATTTGATATTGTTTTAAAATGGGGATGATTATAAATTGACACCAGATTATAGGAAAGGTTTTTTTAATGAAAATCTAATTAAATATATCTAGAAGGATTAGTTTACCTGAGAGTGGGAGGTTTTTTATAAAAATAATTGGAATATCATCAGGGCCTGGAAAAGTATTTTTTGATTTTTGCAAAGCCTCTTCAAACTCTTGGTATGTGATAGGCAAATTTAATTGATTATTATTGTCTATTATTCTGATATTGTCTTTTTCATTCTCACATTTAAAATTTAAAAATTCAGGGTTAAAATTTGTATTGCTAGAATTTGTTTTATATACATTTGCCAGTGTATTACAGATTTCTTGTTTAGATGTTATTAAATTATTACCATTAAGCAAGGTACTAATTTGAGTTGGATTATGTTCTCCGTTTAGTGTGCGTACCTTGTTCCATATAACTGGCATCGGAGTTGATGAATTAATCGATGAAACTTATCGCATCCAGGTTTCTTTTTTACTTTTTTTAATCAGATATTTAGTTTTACCTCTCAAACTTTTAAAATTAAGAAGATTCTCAGAAGTTTTATGTTTTTTTAGAATATTTAATGCATTCTTGCTAGCTTTCATAGCAGCAGATATCTCTTGGTTCCACCATGGAACCAGTTTTCTATTACATAATTTGGTTTTTCCTATGGATATATTAGCAGTTTTTATAATGATATCATTAAAATATTGTATGTTAAAATAGTATCTATATTTTCTTCTGGAGTATAGTCCAAGATGTAATTTCTTACAAGATGTTGATATAGTTCCCAATCGGCGGAATCTACTTTCCATTTTTGATAGATAGGGGTGTTTGGTGTGCCGGTTATAGTGGTTTGCAATATTGTAGGATAATGATCACTATTATAAAGATAATCTAGACTATTCCAAACGAAGGAGGTTGATAATAAGGGCTCACATAGAGATATATCTATGGCGGTGGAAGTACCATTCTGAGAACTGAAATATGTAGGCTTACCAGTATTCATGAGTATTAAATTTTGGGCATCTATAATATCCATGAGCAATCGACCATTTTTATCTGTTTTGTTGCTACCCCACGCGATATTGTGACAATTTATATCACCTACTATTAATTTGGGATTAGAAATTTGGTTAATTAGATACTGGAGATCTTTTAGTGTGGTTTCATTAGGATGAGGTATATAAATATTGCAAATATTGATGTTTTTGCAGTTGATATTGTATGACACTGATACAGTTACAGCTTCTAGATTAGTATGTAGCTTAATTTCTTTGGTCTGAATGTGATTTTTTACAAAAATACCAACACCTCCACTAGTATATGTTGCGTCTCGATTTTTAAGGAAATGGGAATAATTTTTTATATTCAAGTTATTAGTTTTATGGTGGGTTTCCTGTAAACATATTATAAGAGGAGAAAGATCGTTTATAAGTAGATTAACGGATTCTAAATTATTAAAATAACCAATAAGATTCCACTGTAACATGAATGTATTATCCATTTTATTTTACAACGTGGGGAAGGGAGTTATCGCTTTCAATATCCGAGGATGAACCGGTAACTGAGGATTGTATCTTTTTTCGAAGTCTTGTTAGTTTATTTTTTTATTTTGCGATCAGGAATATGGTCGTGTAGTGGTAGTTCTTGAGACAGTCATCAGAAAAACCAATATAACCGGCCATATAAACACCAAATCAGAAAAATTACTGCATATGTAGACGATGTAGCAATCATTAGTAGGAATAAGCCACGACTAATGGAAGTGTTCAAACAAATTGATCCTAAAGCAAGAAAAAGAGGTCTCAAAATAAACGAAGCAAAAACGAAGTATATGACAGTCAAAAGAATAACTGACAATGACAATAGACAACTATACTATCAAACGAGTGGATGCCTTTACATATCTCGGCACAGAAATCAATCAGAAGAACTCCGTAAGTAGCGAAATTAATGCACGTATTTCCAGCGGGAATCGTACATACTATGCTAATAAAAGATTAATGACATAGAAATTATTAGACAAAAGAACCAAAATGACTATCTACAGAAAACTGATTAGACCCGTAGTAACCTATGGATGTGAAAATTGGGTAATGACGAAAAAAGATGAAGCCCAACTCAGGACATTCGAGAGAAAAATACTGAGGAAAGTATATGGCCCGGTACAAGAGGAAGATGGCACATGGAGAATCAGGAGAAACGACGAGGTTAATGGGTTAAATGAAGGTTATGACATTGTAAGATTTGTGAAAAGTCAAAGACTGTCATGGCTGGGACATGTGCAGAGACAAAACGATGCAAAAACAACAAAGAAAATGTTACAATGGAAGCCCATAGGAAGGCGAAAAAAAGGAAGGCCCAGAACGAGATGGTTGGATGACGTGGAAGACGACCTGAAAACAATGAACATAAGACAATGGAGAAGAAGGGCACAAGAGAGATCTGAATGGAAGGACATAGCCAGACAGGCAAAGACCTATCCAGGGTTATGATGCCAAAAGAAGAAGAAAAAGAATTATTTCTTAGAACCTATTTCTTATTAACTAAAAGAAGTTAGCCCAAATATCTCGGCGGGATAGTTTAAGCAGTTCAAAAAAAAAGGAGGAAGACGCATTTAAATTTGATTTATTCCAGATGATGGATGATTGCATCCAACATTTCTCTATATAAAGTTAATAACCCTAGTTTTAAATGCTTTTTCGAAAAATATCTTAATAAATCCTTACCGGACGAGAGTACATTGAGAAAACATACTGTGGAAAAATGTTATGTGGAATGTATTTGAAAAATTAAGCGGGAGTTAGAGGGCAATATTTTGTATATTATCGTGGATGAAACGACAGATGTATGCGGCAGGTATATAGCTAATTTATTGATTGGAATTTTGAACGAAAACTTTGCGAGAAAACCTTATTTAGTTGCCGTTAAAGAATTGGAAAAAACAAACAATCTAACAATAAGTCGATTTATACAAGATAGTTTAACAAACCTCTTTTTACCCAACGGTATACCAGTGAATAAAATAATTTTAATGCTTTCAGATGCTGCGGTATATATGCTAAAAGCTGCTGTTAATTTCAAGATTTTTTATCCTAATTTAATTCATTGCACTTGTGTAGCCCACGGGGTAAATAGAATTGCTGAAGAAATAAGAAATCTGTTTCCGTTGGTAAATAATTTTTTTATAAATTTTATGAAAAAAGTTTTTGTAAAGGTTCCGTTGAGGGTGCAAATATATAAAGAAAGACTTCCCGGTGTCCCTTTGCCACCTAAACCAGTAATTACAAGGTGGGGAACCTGGCTCGAAGCAGTTTTTTTTTACTTTGAACACTGCAATTAAATATAATTAGTTATGTCAGAATTTGATGATGATATTTCCGAAGCCATTCGAGAACCAAAAAAAAATATTAAAAAATCCCAAATTGAAACAGGAACTCGCTTATATCAATGACAATTATAAATTAATAGTTACCACAATTACCTTATTAGAAAAACAAGAGATAAATTTATGTGAGTCAGTAAAATTAATAGATAATTTAAAGACGAAAATTAAATGGGCACCTGGAAGTAACGGTCAATTAATTTAAAAAAAATTGAATATGTTTTCGACAAGAATGAAGGTTTTTCGTTTTTATCTAATGTTGCTTTTGAATGGGACATTTTTCGAGGAATTTCAAATTATGCCAGATTTATTATCCGCTCTGAAATATGCTCCAATTACATCTGTCGATGTCGAACGTTCGTTTTCAATGTACAAATTAATTTAAGTGATCGAAGACATAGTTTTAAGACCGAAAATATTGAAAAACATTTAGTTGTTTCTATTAATCATAAAATTTTAAGTGGTTACAATGTATAATTATTAATTTACAGTTATTTAGTTACTAGTTTATTTATGTTAATGTTATGATTATGATGTGTAAATATACCTGCCTTAAGTTAACACATATTACGTTAATTCACTTTGTACAATGAATAATAAGTTATATTCCTTTATTGCCTATATTTTGCCTAAATGTTAATATTCCTGCCTTTTTTAATAAAAATCTTTACCTATATGCCTTTTTCTTCAATTTGTGTTTCCTATAAATCCGAGCTTTAGCTATCACTTATTCGTTTATTTTTATTCCATTGAGAGCAGATAGGACAATGGCCTGGTTTTTGGTTGGATATTTAAATGAAGTAACAGCGTTGGAATATGAACATGGTTGATTGTTGTCAGGAGAACAAACAGAACCAACAGAATCTTCATCAATTAAAATATTATTCATATTTTGGCACCTCTATTCTTCAGACGGTCCTGTTTCCATAAAAACAGAATCAGTAATGAGGTACCAGAAGTTGTGTAGTTGATAAATCCGGTACCAGGAACTTGTTTTGATAAAAGTATCTCTAATTATATTATAATAAATACTACTTACAGTTTTTTCCCAAGTATTTCAAATTTATTTTTATAGTAACACTACACTTTAATGCAATTTTATCAACTGGATACAAATAATATCGCAAAATGTATGGTGTAGTTAGACTAGCTATTAAACACGTCTGTTAACGACAAAGGTTCGACGTCGAATAAAAAAATTTAAAATTTATATCGACACTTTTTTGTATTTTCTTCTTCACCTCCACCTAAAAACGCCGAGTAGATTTGGGTCATTTATCATCAAACGAAAAACAAGGAATTCTATAAAATGTACAAACAAATAAATATTGATAATCCTGGAATGAAAATAACAGCTATGGTAGCAAAAATAAAACAGGCAACAGGTTAGTTTTTCAGAATAGCTATTGTTAAAATTAAGACTTGTTGACTGTTGCGAATTCAACTATTTACACAACAATTAAGGAATATAAGTAGACTTAAACAGTAAGATGTTATAAAAATATTGGCGGTCACCTTCTATCCTTGCAACATACGATGAAAGAGTTAAAACATCCTGAAATAAAATGAAATGCCCACTTTAAATAAAATTTTAAGTGAAATTAACATTCGCCCAGATCTTCCAAATATGTGTCGTTCATTATTATATAAATTCTTGAAGCAAATCAATTTTAAGTAAGTAAATGTGGGTTAACTACAAATATATAGTAAATAAAAAGTGCAACACAAAAATTTTAATGTTATGTCTGAGTTAGGCAATCAATTAGAAGATAAAGAGGTTGATTTAAATGTACATTTTATTACTCCTTTTTGGTTTACTCCTCCTGGTTAAAAAACAAACCATAGTGTTTTGCCACGAAGTTGTTTTATTTCCTTTTGAATAAATCCATGTTTCATCCAAAAAACAAGTTCTCATGGATGCACACTTTCCAGGTTTTCAAAGTACTTACGAAAGAATTTTGCTCTTAAAGGACCCATATTGGTTCGTTCAAATAATGATCTTCGATTGTCATCCTTTTTATGTTTAAATCTTATATCTCTGACTATAATGCTCAAGGATGTTTTTCCCATAGTAACAACTTCTTTTTCCTCTAATTCACATTTCAAACTTTGTAGACTAACATGCTTTTCTAAAAAAAAAAACTAGTAATAATAGTGAAACTTTATTTTAGAAGTATTAATTTTGATATGAAACATCTATTGGCTGTGGTATAAACCAGATCGTTTTTATTTTCTACAAAATCAACTTATACTTATTTTGTAGGTACATATTGTACTTAGTGTTTCGTATTGCCATTTTAGTTCCTTCAGGCAGATCAGTTGTCTTCCTTTTACGACGACGTCTACTTTTGCCTGAACTTGAAAGGACAGGATTGCTTTCTTTTCGTTTTTTAATTGTACATACTGTACGCCGTGATATTTTCAAGGCAGCAGCTACCCTCTTAAATTAAAAACAATTTTATGATAGGTAAATTATTAAACAACATACAATTCATTACAATACCTCTTGAACACAGGCCAAAGATGCCAATAAGGGTCCTCCGTTCCTTTTTTCTAACTCAAAATATTTATTCAAATTCAGCACGGGTTGCTAGGATTGAGAATTTAATGTATTTCGAGGCATATTCTAAAAATAAAAACCTTGAACAAATATTCTGTGTGATATTTGTTTGATATTTATGACAACTAATAATGTTTTATATCCATCCGTTAGACAGAGTTTTAGCCAGATTCAAAAATGATAGGTCAAATTAAAGGTAAGAAAATTTAACTGCAAAATTTATACTTACATCAAGGAATCCAACACTAAGTGAACAGTTAGTCGTTATAACAACTTTTTTGAGAAAATGTATAAACCCAAGGCACGAAAATGTAATGGAAAATTAAACAATATGAATATAATTTTTGTAAACACCACAACGCTGTGAAGTTGACAATAAGCAGGTTCAATGATGAGAATTTATCACGGACTGTTGTTATATACTGTCTTTGTCTGATGTATTATTAAATGTTCAACAAGTGGCTTAATCTCAATATTTTATATATTTTATTTTTATTTACAAAATTGCTTCAACCACTAGGGGTTATTAGCATGGTAAAATAAATTACATAAATGTTAATATGTTACACTATATTTTGTGAAGTAGTCTTGCATTTTGTAAAAAGTTTATAGTTTTGTCATTATTGAAGCCGTTTAAGCACTCTTTGGATGAAGTGGGTAATCCAGATTGAAGTCGTTCTAGGGTATACAAAGGGCAGTCCACTAGCACATGGTCCACTGAAGTTACACAATCACAACTGTAGCGTATGGCCTATACGTAATCTAGAGATGCATACTTGGTCTCGTCGCTTGAATGGGAGTTTGTATACAACTACCTCTTGCTTAATGTTTTTCATGGATGTCTCTGAATTGTTCCAGTGTAGTTGCCATTCCTCGCTTATTTTGTTTCTAAAATATTGCTTCAGGTCGCTATAAACGCATTTAGTGAATAATGTTGATTGTGGATTTTCTGCTGCTTCCCTGGCCAACTGATCAGCTTTTTCGTTTCCAGTTATATCACAGTGTAAAGGAACCCAAAGGAATTTAACAAATCGGTCGTTTTCTTGATATTTCATTAGTTCTGACTTTATAAGCAATAGAATGGGATGGTTTGTGTATAACTGTTTCATAGAGCTGAGAGCACTTAAATAGTCAGTTATTATCAAAGAGTTTTGTATGTTTTAATTACTTAAAAATGTTATTGCTTGCAAAATAGCAAGAAGTTCTACGGAAAATACGGTTGATCGTAGGGAAAGTGAAAAGGAGTAGTCTTGATATAACGTTGTAAAAGAAGCCCCTACCCCATTGTCAGATTTATACGCGTCTTTAAAAATGAGGGAGTTATGAGAGCAGTTTAATTTCTCTGCTGCTTTATTTTTAAATATACTACGTGGTGTGTCATATTTGTTATTGATAGTATGACTTGTATCACAAATAGGCAGCTGTAATCTCCAAGGAGGTTGATAAATAAGGTTAGTTACATTGTATGTCTCAGGAAAATGTATGTTTAAACTATTTTGTAATTTTTAGATCCGGATATAAAACGGGGGACTTAATCTTTGTAAGGTGTTAAATGTCGATGTGAATCTGTCAGCAAACGTGTTTTTAAATGTCGGTATATGTGGATTGGCTGACAATTTAGCAGCATACACAAGGCTGAGGTAGTTTCTTCTTAGTTAAAGGGAAGGTTCACCTGATTCACAATATAAACTTTCAATTGGGCTAGTATGATGAGCTCCCAGTGCTATTCTTATTGCTGTATTGTGTATTGAGTCTAGTAATTTAAGTATTGATGCTTTGGCTAAATTATAAGCAACTGCGCCATAATCTAGTTTAGAACGAATTAGAGTTCTGTAGACAGTTATGAGTGTTTGGAAATCAGCTCCCCATTGCTTCTGAGATATGCTTTTCAATAAATTTAGACCATTTTAAGTTGTTTGTCGAAGACGAAAAATATGATCTTTCCAGATTAACCTCTGATCTAGTTTCAATCCTAGGAAGGTAGTTGATTCAACATAAGTAATAGGTAACGAGTATAAGGTGAGATTAGGTGGTAGTATAATGTTTTTTGGGCTCTTGCTAAAGAAAATTGCTTTTGTTTTGTTTGGAGATATCTGTAGACCACATCTGTCTGACCAATTTTCTAGTTGATTGATAGCGGTTTGTATATATCTGGTAAGTGTTAGAACATTTTTCCCTTGAGAAAATATGACGAGATCATCAGAATATAAGCGTGCTTTTACTAAGGATTTAGAGATATCATTAATCGCAATAAGGAACAATACTACGATTAGTGTAGATCCTTGTAGGATACCATTAATTTGTGTTGTTGGCTCTGAACAAATATTATCTACACGAACTTTAAACTCACGAAATATTAGAAAATTTTTTTATAAACTTAAGGATGTTACCTTTGATTGACCATCTGGATAAGTTTTGTAATATGTCGGATCTCCAAATTGTATCATACGCATGGGTTATGTCAAAGAAAACTGCTGAACACTCTTGATTGCATCCAAATGCTTCATGAATTTCGGATTCTATATCAACTAGATTATCTAAAGTAGACCTTGATTTCCTGAAACCACTTTGAATAGGGGTAAGAAGTTGTTTGTCTTCTAGATAACACAGTAGTCTATTGCTTACTATTTTTTCCAGAATTTTACATATCTAACATGTTAGCGAGATCGGTCGATAAGACTCCTGGTCTGATTTTCTTCTTAAAGGGGGTCATGTGGCGCCTTGTTAGAAAGGGATTTTAGTCCTCTGTTCAGCAATATAAAGTTTTTTGAGTTTGTACAATCATAACTGAGACAATTAATTTTTACAATTAAATTAAATGTTCAACTTGACCACCATTATTCACTTCTTGACAATAACCGAGGCGATTTTGGAATTCTCGTACAACATTTTGTATAACCTCGGGGGTTATTTTGTTAGTTTCTATCGTTATCCTAACTTTTAAATCATCAATATTACCGGGTCTATTAAAATATACTTTAGAAATAATCATGCATTTTCGTATCTGTTCTGCTAAATATTAGATAAAAAACTTTGAAGAGAATAAAATATTAGTCAAAAAGCCAAATAAACAATTGATATGAATCTAGTAGGCTGCTGTCATTTAGGTATTTAAAGTTACTAAAAGACGTCAGTATAATATTTGTGCGCGTATTAAATTTAATTATGGCCCATTTATCCGAGACTCAAAGAATAGACATTTTAATTATGATTGGTTTTGGTAATAAAACAAGAACTCAAAAGGAGGTTTGTGAAATGTTTAATAATAAATATGGTAAACAAGTTTCGCAGTCTACAGTTAGAAAAATTGAAAAGAAGTTTCGTTATACTGGACAGTAAAAAATATTGAAAAACCAGGTAGAAATGTTAAATTTACTAATGAAAAAAGTTAGATGTACTTCTAGGGATTGAGAAAAATCCGCATAAGACAACTCGAAAGCTGGCCTCCGTCAATGATGTAAGTAAATCATCTATTTTGAGAGTTTTGCATAAAGAAAAATACCACCATTACAAAGTTCAGTTGGTTAAGGAGTTAAATAAAGATGATCCCGATAGAAGGCGTGAATTCTGTGAAATGATGATGGACAGACTGAACGCAGATTTGCAGTTCATAAACAAAATAATTTTTTCTGATGAAGCGACGTTTCATTTAAACGGAATGGTTAACAAACTCAGAGAAAATCCTCACTTGGTGTGTGAGACTCACGCAATATCCTAAAAAAAATTAACATTTGGGCTGGTATCATTAACAATAAAATTATTGGTCCTTATTTTTTTGAGGGCACAGTTGATGGTGAGGTTTATCTAGATTTTTTTATTAACTTTTTAGTGCCTGCATTACTAAGATTTTTTCCAATCACAAAAACGGACATTCACAGTTCCAGATGCTATGAACCTTGGACTGTGGAAGTTGAATCAATCTTCACCTGTTGGCTGGCTAACCAGTCACAATGAAGATATTATAATATATGATATTTTGGATTGACCTCGCTTGCTTTGTTCATTGGTTTTCTAAACCAATCTCTGGGGGGGAAATGGAGATCTTAACCACCTTTTTCTTTCATTTTTGACTTTTTAATAACAAGTTGTCACCCAAATTTATCATATTCTTCAAATGTACCGCTTTATTGCACTAGAGGTTGGTATTTTGCCCTGCTGTTCTGTCATTTTTTGACCTCAAGTCCACTGTCTTGTCACGTTGTTGGCGTGGGTGTTACACCTGTTATGCGTACATACATCGTACAGACAAACCGACGAATCCATAACCGTATTTACGAACATTCTATATCTGTCAAACATTTCGATACTACTTCAGCCCTAGCCCAACATCATATTCAAACAGGCCACAAAATAGATTTCGAAAAAGCAAAAACCATTGCTCCCATCTGCTCCTTAAAATCGAGAATCATTCGTGAAGCTATCGAAATCGAAAAACGGCCCAACAGCTTGAACACGCACGATGACGCAAAACGATTGCCGGCAACATGGCGACCCCTGCTTCAGCGACCTCCGCCCACACCGCTCAGGTCACGTCAGTTCAGACCACGTCAGCGCATACCGTTCACGCGCATACAGCGAGTATAAAAGCAGCCACACAGGGTAAGACCGGTTGTCACTCGACACTGAGGAGTAGGCAGATTGAGACCTCAGTGCCGAGAGACAGTTCTTGCAATACAGAACACGATACTGGTACGTCTCGAGTGAGGGGAGTAGGCAGATTGAGACCTCGAACTCGAACCGAACCGTATCACTCTTGATAATGGCTCCAAAATGGGTGCTGAAACGTCGAGTAATAAATTCTCAACGCGGTTCTTACCCGAACACTAAGTAATGTAAAAGATAAAATCTTTTAGCAAAAGCCACTATCGCTTTATTAAATTAAATGGCCAAATATATGGCCTAGGAGGACAAATTCGTTAAACTTCCCGTGCTCGAATCGGTATCAATAAAGTATTATGATCATTTCGGCCTATCCCAGCCTCATCAGACACTTGGGCTGATATAAATTCAAACTCGGAAAGTCCAAAGAATGTCTCCTAAAACTTCACTACAACAGTAGTTAGCTTACAAAGGCGCCACCTGCTTTGGCGGCCGTGAACGAAAACGATATGATAATATCGTTTGCTGTATTCTCTGCTATGCAAAATGTGTAAAAGATAAAATCTTTTAGCGAAAGCCGCTATCGCTTTATTAAATTAAATGGCCAAATATATGGCCTAGGAGGACCAATTATACAAATAGGAGGATAAAAGATTTTATCTTTTACACATTTCGCATAGCACAGAGGATACAGAAAACGATATTATCATATCGTTTTCGTTCACGGCCGCCAAAGCAGGTGGCGCCTTTGTAAGCTAACTACTGTTGTAGTAAAGTTTTGGGAGACATTCTTTGGACTTTCCGAGTTTGAATTTGTATCAGCCCAAGTGTCTGATGAGGCTGGGATGGGCCGAAATGATCATAACACTTTATTGATACCGATTCGAGCACGGGAAGTTTAACGAATTTGTCCTCCTAGGCCATACATTTGGCCATATATATATATATATATATATATATATATATATATATATATATATATATATATATATATATATATATATATATATATATATATATATATATATATATATATATATATATATATATATATATATATAGAACAAAAAAGTTAAGCGTAAATTTATGCCACACATGTAGCATATGTGGCGCCCTGTATTAGTTACACAAAAGTAAGTATAAAATTATAATTTATCCTATTTTCCATTTAACTGTAAATTTTTTTCCAAAAATATTTACAAACGTAAAAGTTATAGCGAAAAATAAAATTTTAAATTTCCACTTTAACACCCTGTATCTTTCTTAATATCAACATTTTATTAAAGCAATTTGGCTTTAATCGTAATATTTTAAAGTGTAGAATCTACTGTTTCTTTTTGTACAATAACTTAAGGACTACCCTATATATATATATATATATATATATATATATATATATATATATATATATATATATATATATATATATATATATATATATATATATATATATATATATATATATATATATGTATATATATATATATATATGTATATATATGTATATATATAGAAAAGAAATTTAATCTTTGCAGATAAGTTAAATAGTAAACTCTTAAATATTGGGGAAATCTGCAAGAAAGACTCTAATGAGTATCAATTGTTTCGCCGAACGCCTTCGCCAAAGAGAATTAATTTGGCTTCTTCAGGGCTGAAAGAGAATAAATTATAATTAGCTACCTACCATATATTATCTATTAAAACATTATTGATCTTACCGTAACTTAGAATTGTACAGTTAGAATATTAAAAAACTTTGCTAGTAACATAGTGGTGTTTTTTGTTACTATGTAAAAAAAAAGTTTTTTATAAGGTTTGAAATGTATAGTAGCTTTGAACTTAACACGCAAAGGTTTACCCAAGGTTAATCGAAAAACCCAATGTAACTACATTTAAAAGGAGGTAATTCTTTGAATTGTCGGCAATAACTAAATGTTTGATTTTTAGAAAGTTTAAAAGTGTGGTTCTGTTTTAGCCAGAACGCATGCGCTGACAAATTCAAGTAGTTCTTATGAATCTTTATGTCGTTAAGGTTCATTGGTAAAAATGAATGAAATTAAATCCCAGTATAGAGAAATATTATTTTGATTTTCTTTATTTAATTATATTCTATTGTTCATGTATTATTATATCTTATTGAGATGTATCTAAGAAAAGCAAGGGAATGTTATCTTTTTTAGTTAAAGAAAATTAATTATAAAGGTAGGTTAGTTATTAATGCATATTACAATTTAAAGAATTACCTTCTTTTAAATGTAGTTACATTGGGTTTTTCGATTAACCTTGGGTAAACCTTTGCGTGTTAAGTTTAAAGCTACCATACATTTCAAACCTTAAAAAAACACTTTTTTTGCACATAGTAAGAAAAAACACCACTATGTTACTAGCAAAGTTTTTTAATATTCTAACTCTACAATTCTAAGTTACGGTAAGATCAATAATGTTTTAATAGATAATATATGGTAGCTAATTATAATTTATTCTCTTTCAGCCCTGAAGAAGCCAAATTAATTCTTTTTGGCGAAAACGTTCGGCGAAATAATTGATACTCATTAGAGTCTTTCTTGCAGATTTCCGCAATATTTAAGAGTTTACTATATATATATATATATATATATATATATATTGTTATGATATGTAAAATCGAGAAAAATATTGGTTTGTTTAAAAATATTTCAAAATTAAAAAAACATTAAAATAATTCAGATAAGTAGGATAATATCCAACAAACATTTCGGAGAAGGAAAGTTATTAAATCCTTGGATTTCCTGTACTAAACAAAGTGTAAGCTTTGCATTTATTTCTTTGTTATACTTGAGTGACCCGCATAATTTTAAGTGAAAACAAAAAGACAATTGAACGGGGTTTTCCAAAATACATTAATGCAGTGATTAGAGACAAATAGAAGAGATTTTAGAAAGTGGTTTTTGTTAGTTTTAAGAATTATAGAAAATATTATTTGTAAATAAGTTTTAGGAAATTTTATAATTATAGGTAAAAATTTGTTTGTTATCGAAATGAAAAAATGGGGGAATTGTGACGAGTTTTGATTGGCGGAGATTGAAAAAGGTTGGATAAGTATGTAGGAAAAAGTTTAGCGAGATTGAGGAGAGAGAAAAGATAGAGGCAGTTGGTTTCCAAGTCTGTAAGAGGAACGGTGATTGTTCTCTGGCGGTTCCTGAAATGTAGCAAGCAGTAGTGTTGAATGTTAGTGAGTTTTTGTGGAGTTAGTGTATCTGACAGAAGCTGAAGCAGCAAAATATTGTAAGTCATATTTCTCTACTTATATTCCAAGAGTCACTGTTCAAGCCAACGAGAGATTCAGTTTATCGTAAAGAGAAGATATTCCAAGAGTCATTTTTCACTCGGGCCAACGAGAGATTCAGTTTATCGAGAGGAGAAAGGCTATCATAATTTGAATGATTTGTGCTTTTGAAGGAGATCATTAAGGACGATATACTTGCAACAATCTGTGTAAGATTGCTGAGTACATAGGGAGCGGTTGAGAGGAGATAATACAGTCTACAAGGAACAAGGATTTGGACCACTCATCATCAGAGAGAGATATTTTTGTTTTCTGCATTTTTTTCTTTTATTGATAACACAATTTCTACACGTCATTTAGAAAGGATATAAATATTTTGATTAGAAGAGTTAGAATAGTTTGGGATTTTGAGATTTCAATTAATATTGTTTGTACCATAAATTTTGATTGTTCACGTACGGAGAACAAAATTTTGAGAATCCTTATATGAGGTTTGTTTATTGAAAACGTTTGAGTGTGAATTATTTCATTATTTTTATTTCAATATATAGTGTTAGACCATATGTGTTTTTTATTATCCCGGTATTCTCTGGACCTTACCTTTCACATGTAATAGCATAGATATTGAAGCACGAATTTAACCCTGAGATAAAAGAATTAATAATTGTGATAAAGTCATAATCATATCATTTAAATAATTTTAATTAATCAAAAAAATTAATTAGCTAATTATTGCTTGGCGCACCAAGACTTTAAATATCACAATAACTGGCTTCCAAAACGTGGGGCTTGAAAATATCGCAGCTTTACATTTGAAGGAAGGGAAAGAGATCTGGAATAAGTACAGGTGATCCAGAGATAAAAACATATAACATTGAGGGAATTTGAATTTGAAAGTATTTTGACAATTTTTCCAGGGAATATAGATTTGATTTATTGATTGATCGTAGTTAGTGGATATTTACTGCTATTGAATTATTTGATTTTATTTTCTTTACCAATCGTACATTTGATATTTATTTTGAATTATTTGAATTTTACTGATTGCATATTTGATATTTGTCGTGAAAATTTAATACATTTGGGGAGAAATATTGTCGTGTTCTGAAACATATAGAGTGTTGTAAAATTTCACATTTGGCGGGGACAAAAACAATAACAAAAAGTAACAACATGTCTGTCACAAGGAGACAAAGTAAAATGCAGGAAAGGAAGGAGGATAACAGAGAAGATGAAACAATTTTGGAAGAAGTATCGGATAATGAAGGAAATGTGACAATAGTTGAGGAGAGAAAAGAACTATCAGGAATAGATAAAATATTACAACTAATGCAACTACAGACACAACAAATACAAGAATCAACAAAACAAACAATGAATGAAACAGCAAAAAGAATGGAAGAAAACCAACGGGAAACAAGACAAGCAATAGAACTAAATAACAGGAATATAGAGCAGCGTTTGGAAAACTATGAACAAGAAATTAAAGGATGTGTTGAGGGGATAAAGAAAGAACTGATACAACAGATAGAAGAAATAACCATAAAGAATGCAAAACAAGAGACAGAGATAAAAGATATCCAAAATACGATGAAGGAAATAAAGATTGTCCAGAAAAAGGAATTAGAACAGTTAGAAGAAAAATTTGAAATGGCGCTACAAGAAGACAGGAAGGAAGTAGAAAGAAGATTAAAGCAGAATGAAAAACAAATGGCAGAAATTGAACTAAGAGGGGTAGAGAGAAAAGAAGTTATCATCCATGGAACAAGCGAGTCGAAAATACAATTTGGCGGGGATATTCGGAAAACACACCCAGTACCGTTTGTTAAAAATTTGCAAACCAAATTACAACATATTAGATATTTTGACGAGTGCAAAGAAACAATTAGAAACCATTTGAAAGAAGGAGCAGCGTTATGGTATGAAAGCAAGGAAGATGAGTTTGAAAATTGGACAGATTTTGAAAATAAATTTCTCAACTATTTCTGGGGGAAAAATAAACAGAGAGAAATCAACCAAGAGCTACAGAATGGAAAATATCACGAAAAAATGGGAATATCTGAAGAAAGATATGCTTTGCAGATATATAACAATTCAAAATATCTAGAATACAAATATTCTACCGAACAGCTGGTAGAAATGATCAGCAGACATTTTGAGGAAACGTTGGAAGATCACGTGATTTTGAGAAACTATCAAGATATTGATAGTTTGTGCCAATTCCTTCAACTAAAAGAAGCGAAAAGAAAAGAAATGAGAAATAGAAGACAACATGACCAATATAATGGACCGTAAAGAAGGTATTCATCAAATTATGACCAGAGAAACCGACATCCCAGATCAGCAAACGAATATAGGCCGAGAAATTACAATAATTACAATAGACAACAAAATTACGATAACCGGAATGATACACAAAATAGAACAAATGAAAATCACAACAGGAATAGAGATGCACAAAATTCTCCGAATAGGAATACTAACGAACAAAGGGACGATAGAAATAACCAGAGCTTCCAACAACAAAATAGAAGGGAGATGAATCATGTAGCAATAGGAAACGACAGACAAATTTCTAATTCTAATCTAATATTTTTAGATGCATTTATAAAACATAAAGCGATTAAAATTGTGATTGATTCTGGATCGGAGATATCGCTAATCAATAAAAAACTAGTAAAAGAATTAAATTTGGACAGATTTGTGTATAAGATTCCTAGGGTTGATTTAGTGGGTGCAAACAATAAAAATTTGACGACAGTAAACGAAGGCTTGGGAGTACAGATAAGAGTGGGAAACAAATTCCATATTATGAGATGTATGGTGATTGAAGATTTAAATCATGATATGATAGCGGGAATTGATGAATTGAGGAAAAAAGATATCACCATAAATTTTTCGGAAAATAAACTGGAAATCAGAGCAGAACCAGACAACACAGGAGAAGAAAAGCAAACAGATAGGAAAACAAATTCTGGAAGGATCAATGCACAGGAAAAACGCAAAGAAATCGATATGACTGTAGAGGATAAACCGAAAGTACAAGAACAAGATCTAACAGAAAAGAAAAAGAGAAGGAAGAAAAAGAAGAAGAGTTCGAAAAGAAAGCAGGAAAATAAGATGGAGACCAGAGAAAAACAGGAAATAGAAGGTACAGAAGAATTGTTGGCAACCGACGATAAAACAGAATGGAAGCAGGAAGAAAAAGAAGGTATCATCAGAGAAATGAAAGGAATAGAAACATGGTGCTCGGAATACCAAAGGGAATTAGAGGATAAAAAGAAAACAGAAGAAAAAATGGCATTGATGGACAAGAATCCAGAATTTTGTGAAGAAGTATTATGGACAGTGAACACATGTGAACAAAAGGTGGATGAAAGAAAAATAAATTGTGGAAAAAACATGGAGAAGGAAATAGAGAAGATTTTAGGAAACCATGGAGATTTTGTTAATAAAGTAAATCAAGTGGTTAAAAATTATGAACTTTCTTTTAAGGGAAAATACTTGGAAAAATTTAAAACGAAAATATATCCAATCCCGTATAAAGACAGGCAATATACGGGGTATTTTAACATTCACGACATCTATCAATATCATGAATAGATTTTAATAACATAGTGAAATAATTTGATCCTAGAAAACTTTTGTCATTTTTAAAATTTAACAAAGAGTTTTCGGCAGATCAAATGGCGGGGATTTGTTATGATATGTAAAATCGAGAAAAATATTGGTTTGTTTAAAAATATTTCAAAATTAAAAAAACATTAAAATAATTCAGATAAGTAGGATAATATCCAACAAACATTTCGGAGAAGGAAAGTTATTAAATCCTTGGATTTCCTGTACTAAACAAAGTGTAAGCTTTGCATTTATTTCTTTGTTATACTTGAGTGACCCGCATAATTTTAAGTGAAAATAAAAAGACAATTGAACGGGGTTTTCCAAAATACATTAATGCAGTGATTAGAGACAAATAGAAGAGATTTTAGAAAGTGGTTTTTGTTAGTTTTAAGAATTATAGAAAATATTATTTGTAAATAAGTTTTAGGAAATTTTATAATTATAGGTAAAAATTTGTTTGTTATCGAAATGAAAAAATGGGGGAATTGTGACGAGTTTTGATTGGCGGAGATTGAAAAAGGTTGGATAAGTATGTAGGAAAAAGTTTAGCGAGATTGAGGAGAGAGAAAAGATAGAGGCAGTTGGTTTCCAAGTCTGTAAGAGGAACGGTGATTGTTCTCTGGCGGTTCCTGAAATGTAGCAAGCAGTAGTGTTGAATGTTAGTGAGTTTTTGTGGAGTTAGTGTATCTGACAGAAGCTGAAGCAGCAAAATATTGTAAGTCATATTTCTCTACTTATATTCCAAGAGTCACTGTTCAGGCCAACGAGAGATTTAGTTTATCGTAAAGAGAAGATATTCCAAGAGTCATTTTTCACTCGGGCCAACGAGAGATTCAGTTTATCGAGAGGAGAAAGGCTATCATAATTTGAATGATTTGTGCTTTTGAAGGAGATCATTAAGGACGATATACTTGCAACAATCTGTGTAAGATTGCTGAGTACATAGGGAGCGGTTGAAAGGAGATAATACAGTCTACAAGGAACAAGGATTTGGACCACTCATCATCAGAGAGAGATATTTTTGTTTTCTGCATTTTTTTCTTTTATTGATAACACAATTTCTACACGTCATTTAGAAAGGATATAAATATTTTGATTAGAAGAGTTAGAATAGTTTGGGATTTTGAGATTTCAATTAATATTGTTTGTACCATAAATTTTGATTGTTCACGTACGGAGAACAAAATTTTGAGAATCCTTATATGAGGTTTGTTTATTGAAAACGTTTGAGTGTGAATTATTTCATTATTTTTATTTCAATATATAGTGTTAGACCATATGTGTTTTTTATTATCCCGGTATTCTCTGGACCTTACCTTTCACATGTAATAGCATAGATATTGAAGCACGAATTTAACCCTGAGATAAAAGAATTAATAATTGTGATAAAGTCATAATCATATCATTTAAATAATTTTAATTAATCAAAAAAATTAATTAGCTAATTATTGCTTGGCGCACCAAGACTTTAAATATCACAATAATATATATATATATATATATATATATATATATATATATATATATATATATATATATATATATATATATATATATATATATATATATATATATATATATATATATATATATATAATATATATATGTTAATGTGATATGTAGAATTTTAATTTTAAAACTTTACAAAAAATATATATAAAACATTATTAAAATTTTTGATTGATGATTTATATCACACCTTTCAATTTTGTTATCTCAGGTTTTACTCGTGCTTCAATATTTATACTTTACAGCTGATGGGTTAGGTCCAAAGAATAACGGAATAAAACAACATAATATGATATGAAAATAATGTAATAAAATAAACTGATTAAAATACCTCCAAAAATTATTAGCATACAATGTTTATCAAACGAAATTCGTTCTACGTACGTGAACCTTCAATAATGCATGGATAATATAATACAACTACAATCTAAGATACAGCTTATTATTCTACATAAACAAATCAAATAATATTCAGTGTCCTTCCTAATGCAATTTTGATATAACGATTGTACCAAGAAAAATTTGTATGAATTATCCAATTCTCTCCACAGCTCCGTGTCTCCTCTCAGAACAAATTTGATCTCTTTTGACTATCGACAACTTATTCACACGTTACTAATATGATATAATATTTTTTAATCCAAAATTCTCAAATTTAATATATTATGAATGTTTCTCCCATTGAAACGCTTCCTCTGCCTTGAGTTGTCCAATTCCTTGTTCTATGCAAAATGAACTATCAGTTCTCAGCAGCCTCCTATGTAATTGGCAATATTAAACAAGATATTGCAATTTAGTGTCTTCAATGCTTTCCTTCGAATGCACGTACCTTTCCAATGATGTCAGCCTCTTTTCCTCTCGCCAAACTTAATCTCTCGTTCCGAAATAAACAGCGATACGTAGCATACAAGTAGAAAAAGTTTACTCACAAATTTGTACCAGATCAGCTACCGTCAGACACAATTACTTCAATAACTCACAACTTATTCTTTATCACTTACTACCCTTGGATACCACCTCGAAAACCAACCATTCACTTTAAGAAACTGGAACTAACTCCTCTCTTATCTCCTCTATCCATTCATCTAACCTCTCATTATACGCACCCATCACCACTTTCCAAATTCTCGGCCAATCAGAAATTTGCATACCACTTCCACATAAAATTAGAAATACCTACAAACTTTCCTAATTCATATTATTTCTACAAGGACACTTAATTTCTACTGGGTATTTACATATTCCGAACAAACATTTATTTATTAACTATTTTTATTGTCGTTTTCATGGCACAAATCCGGCTTACGGAACACTTTATGGCTTATGGGGAAAAACCATCGTTAACTTCAATTCATTGTTATATTTGTACAAAAGATTATTTATGACTAAGATTACCTTTGGTTAATTCCAGGCAGCTCGGAGTATTTTTTTATTTTCTATAATCTCTGAAATATTGATTTCATCGTACATTTAATATTTTTACCCTTCAATTTTGAATACCACAACAACTCCCCGCCATTTGATTCGCCGAAAACTTCTTTATCATTTTTTTTTATAAAATGACAAAAGTTTTTCAAGGGTCAAATTATTACAATATGTTATTGAAATCTACTCATACCGATACTATTGATACTATTGATACCGATAAATGTGAATGTTACAAATCCTACCGCCAAATTCGCAACAACACTTTGATCCCATTTTAGGCTCGTACAGCAAACTGATCTGATCTAAGTTCTCTTTAGTTTCATTCGCTACCGAATCCAGTTTAGCTGATCCTGAAAAAGCTTTCCTGTATGTTTTTTGTGAGTTTTTGTACCCGATATTTTTTTCGGTATGCACAGATGAAATAGGTATTTGAGATCCTTGTTTTTGCAAGTTTTCTACATCAAAGCTTGATCTTAAATTCGAAAAAATAAATTTACTGGCTATAACATAAGATTCTAATTCCACAATTTTTCGTTTTTGTTCTCCCAAAAGTTTTAACAATCTGTCAACTTTCATGTTTAAACTTCCTTCTATAAATGTAAATTTATTTAGGCGATCCATAAGTCTTTTTTTGTCATCAGTTTTCATTTCCAGCAACACCTGCAAATTTGTCTTTTCCAATTTTACAGCTTCCAACTCGGAAATTAATTCCGTTTTCTCCATCTCGCATACTTCTTCTTCAAACACCTCCATTTCAATTATATCTTTTCCCTTTTCTTTTATCAAACCTGATTTTTCTTTTTCTTCTTCGGCTGAGCTCATCTCTTCTTTTGCGGAATTCCCTATTCCTTTTTTTAATTTTGTTTTCTGCTTTTTCTTCTTTCTCTGTCCTTGCTTCGTTGTCAAATTTATTTCCACCGTTTGTTCTTTGTCTAAATCATCATTTTTCCGATTCTCATCTTCCTTGTCCTTTTCCATGTTTTCTCCACATTTTATTTTTCTTTCATCCTCATTTTGTTCACATGTGTTCACGGTCCATAATATTTCTTCACAAACTTCTGGATTTTCGTCCATAATGGCCATCTCTTCCCTGTCCTCCTCCTTTAGTTCTACTTCTGTTTCTTTTCTATTTTCCATTTCCATTTGGTATTCCGAGCACCACGTTTCTACTTTTGTCATTTCTCTTATAATAACTTCTTTTTCTTTCGGTTTCCTTTCTATTTTGTTATCTCTTGCCAACAATTCTTCTGTACCTTTACTTTTCTGGTTCTCTCTTGTCTCAACCTTTTTTTTTCTTCTTTCTTCTTGTTCTCCCTTTTTTTTCCTTTTCTTTTCCTCTTCTGATTGATTTATTACCTGTATTTCCAATTTGTTCTCTACGGTCGCATTGATTTCTTTGTGGTTTCCCTGTTCATTTGTCCTTTCGACAATTTTCGTCATATCTGTTTCTTGTCCCTCTTCTTTGTGATCTGGTTCTGCTCTGATTTCCAATTTATTTTCAGAAAAATTAATCGTGATGTGTTTTTCGCTCAACTCATCTATTCCCGCTATCATATCATGATTTAAATCGTCGATCACCACACATTGCATAATATAGAAATTTTCTCCCACTCTGATCCGTACTCCCAAACCTTCGTTTACTGTCGTCAATTTTTTATTGTTCGCACCCACTAAAGCAACCCTAGGAATCTTATACACAAATATGTCCAAATTCAATTCTTTTACTAATTTTTTATTGATTAACGATATCTCCGATCCAGAATCAATCAAAATTTTAATCGCTTTATGTTTTATAAAGGCATCTAAAAATATTAGATTGGAATTAGAATTTTTTCTTTCGTTTACCGCCAACTGTATAAACTCTCTCGGGTAACAAAATATACCGGAGAGTTTTTTACTTTTGTTTAGTGGATGCTTTATTGAAAATCCTGTCTGGATTCATTGCATACATCTTCTTCCTCGTTTTCTATTCCTACATGATTCATCTCACTTCTATTTTGTCGTTGGAAGCTCTGATTATTTCTACCGTCCCTTTGTTAGTTCGTATTCCTATTCGGAGGATTTTGTGCAGCTCTGTTCCTGTTGTGATTTTCATATGTTCTATTTTGTGTGTCATTCTGGTTATCATAATTTTGTTGTCTAGTGTAATTGTGGTATTTTCTTGGCCTATATTCATTTGTTGATCGGGGATGTCGTTTTCTCTGGTCATAATTTGCTTGGTACCTTCTTTCCGGTCCATTGTATTGGTCATGTTGTCTTATGTTTCTCATTTCTCTTCTTTTCGCTTCTTTTAATTGAAGGAGTTAGCACAAACTATCAATATCTTGATAGTTTCTCAAAATCACGTGATCCTCCAACGTTTCTTCGAAATGTCTGCTTATTATTTCTACCAGTTGTTCGGTAGAGTATTTGTAATCTAGATATTTTGAATTGTTATATATATGCAAAGCATATCTTTCTTCAGATATTCCCATTTTCCCGTGATATTTTCCATTCTCTAGCTCTTGGTTGATTTCCCTCTGTTTATTTTCCCCCAGAAATAATTGAGAAATTTATTTTCGAAATCTGTTCAATTTTCAAACTCATCTTCTTTGCTTTCATACCATAACGCTGCTTCTTCTTTCAGATGGTTTCTAATTGTTTCTTTGCAATCGTCAAAATATCTAACATGTTTCAATTTAGTTTTCAAATTAAAAAAAAACGGTACTGGGTGTGTTTTTCTAATATCCCCGCCAAATTGTATCGCTTGTTCCAAGGACGATAACTTCTTTTCTCTCTGCTCCTCTTAGTTCAATTTTTGCAATATGTTTTTCATTTTGCTTTAATCTCCTTTCTACTTCTTTCCTGTCTTCTTATAGCGCCATTTCAAATTTTTTTTCTAACTGATCTAATTCCTTTTTCTGGACAATCTTGATTTCCTTCATCTTGTTTTCTACTTTCTTTTCTTGTTCTCCCATTTTATTTTTAATTTTATTAATCTCTTCTATTTGTTGTATCAGTGCTTTCTTTATCCCCTCAACACATCCTTTAATTTCCTGTTCATAGTTTTCCAGACGCTGCTCTATATTCCTGTTATTTAGTTCTATTGCTTGTCTTGTTTTCCGTTGGTTTTCTTCCATTGTTTGTTTTGTTTCTTGTTGATTCCTATCCATTTTCTTTGATGTTTCATTTTGGTTTTTCTCTATTGTTTGTTTTGTCTCTTCCATTTTTTGTGATGATTCTTGTATTTGTTGTGTCTGTATTTGCATCATTGCTAATAGTTTTTCTAACATCCCTGTTTCTTTTCTTTCCTCCGTTATTGTAGAATTTCCTTCATTATCCGATCCTTCTTCAACAATTGTTTCCTCTTCTCTGTTATCCTTCTTTCTTTCTTGCATTTTGCTTTGACTTCTTGTGGTCGACATGTTGTTTCTTTTCGTTACTGCTTTTGTCCCCGCCAAATGTGAAATTTTACAACACTCTATATGTTGCAGAACACGACAAATATTTCTCCCCAAATTTAATAAATTTTCACGACAAATATCACATATGCAATCAGTAAAATTCAAATAATTCACAACAAATATCCAATGTACGATTGGTAAAGAAAATAAAAAACAAATAATTCAATAGCAGTAAATATCAATATAACTACGATCAATCAATAAATCTAATTTTTATCCACTGGAAAAATTGTCAAAATACTTTTAAATTCAAATTCCCTCAATGTTATTTTTTATCTCGGGATCACCTGTACTTATTCCGGATCTCTTTCCCTACCATAATACGTAAAGCTGCGATATTTTCAAGCCCCACGTTTTGGAAGCCAGTTAATGTGATATTAAAAGTCAGAGGTGCGCCAAGCAATTAATTAGCTAATTAATTAATTAATTAAACTTATTTAAATGATACAATTATGATTTTATCACACTATTTAATTCTCTTATCTCAGGGTTATATTCGTTCTTCAATATCTATGATTTACATATGATAGGTAGGTCTAAAGAATACCGGAATAATAAAAACATATATGATACAAAATTATATATTGAAATAAAATTCACACTCAAATATCTTCAACAAGAAATATCTTATATAATGATTATCAAAATTTTGTTCTACGTACGTGAACCTTCAAAAATTAATGTTATATACAATATAAATTAAAATTTCAAATCAAAATTGTTGTTCTATATCTCCTGATCAAAATATTTCTATCTTTTCTGAAGCAATAAAATGCCCTAGGTAATCAGCAATCTTACAACAAATTATTGGGAGCCTCTCGTCTTTAATGATCTACTTCAAATGCACGATTTCGTCCAATCATCAACTGTGTATAGAATCGGTTTTGATTCGTAGAAATTTTGATTGGAAAGACATAGTGTTCTTAATGTAATTTCTCAAGAGAAACCTCCTAGCACTGACGATAAGTACAAAGACTTTTTTAAAAGTGATTATTTAGGGAAAATGTTTTAGAAATAACTAAATCCCAAGAAACTTTGATGGGAATGATGAAAGCTCTTAAAACTGTTTACGAAAATACAGGACTTCAGTCTCGAGTACAAATCCAGAAAAAGGTGCGCAACTTAGTACTTAAAGAAGACGGCAACTTAGGTGAGGTGTTGGTGGATTTTGATAAAACCTTAAGAGAATTAAATGATGCAGGAGGTAAAATAGATAATAGTAAAAGATCACCACACTTTTATCTGCAATGCCTGGCAGATTTAATTTAGTTCTAACATCCTTTGATATTTTATTTCGTTCTGATCTATCCAAAATAATTTTAGATTTTATGAAAATAAGTTTGATGGCAAAAGATGATCAATTAAAAACAAAGGGAGTTACTAGTGTACCTGTTTCTTCGCATGCATTTGTTGGTTAAGATAAATATAATGGTAAGAGCAAACATACTTTTAAAGTTCTTTGTTATCATTATTACGATCATTATTTTTATTTTTCTTTTGAAATCCGAGTTCTTTGCTTATCCGGCTTAGCCGTTTGGTAATGGTAATCATTTCGACTTCATTCGCTGCTTGTATAAGTGTGTCATCTGCGTATCGCAGGTGAGTGATTTTTCTGTCTCCTTTGTGATTTCTCCATCCCATTCGTCTACTACTTTCCTCATTATATATTCAGAATATATGTTATACAGGGTGGTCCTTAAGTAATTGTACAAAAAGAAGCCTTAGATTCTGCCCTTTAAAATATTACGATTTAAATCAACTTGCTTTAATACAATGTTGATATTAAGAAATATACAGGATATTAAAGTGGAAATTTAAAATTTTATTTTTCGCTATAACTTTCACGTTTGTAAATATTTATGGATAAAAATTTACAATTGGATTCGTTTGAGTAGGATAAATTAAAATTTTACACATACTTTGATCTAGCTTGTAGAGGGCGCCACATATGCTAAATATGTAGCATAAATTTGCGCTTAACTTTTTTACTCTGTAAGTTAGCTCCATTTTTGTTAAAAATATTAAAGACACATTATTTCTAAAAAGAAAAGTAATACTTGTTAATAACTTGAAAATTCAACCGTTTTCGAGATAATCGCATTTTATAAGTCAGTTGCATAATAATTCTTAGTTGTTATATTTGTGCGGTAAAGCAGTGAATACCTGTGGATAAGCATATTAATAGTTTTTTCTTATTAAAACAACTCAAAGATGATACAAAGATGTAATGTTATATCACAAAATGCTTTGTTATGGCTACTAAATGTCTTATTGAAGAGAAGCTTCATCTTCTTCTTTAGGTGCCGTGTTCGTATTCAGAAGTTGGCCGTCTTTATGTTTACAATTTCCTTTCTATATCGCTTACATAAGTTTGTATACTGCCGTTGTATTAATTTTTCTTTATTGTAAAATCTTGAGACGAGCCTTACGGAAGAGACGGCGTCACGAGCAGCTTCACGATATAACGGGCTTCACATCGATGTACTACTCTTTATTAATTCGTTTCTAGTCATCATATATTTTTAATGTTACTTGTTAATAAATTCCTTTTAAACTATAATCAAATTTTATTTTTAAAATCTTATTTATTTTATATAATAATTAAATTTACTATCAAATTATTGATTGAATATTAAATTTATATTTTATTAATTTATTTTATTATTAACTTAATATTTAGTCTCACTTTGACGGGTCTGTATTTTGTTGATACGTTAGCGGGTGGCGCTACTAGCAAACATAATTTATTGAATTTTTTAATATAATATAATTTGTTTAAAATATAAATAATAAATAAATAATAAAATAACTTTATTAAATGTTGAAAATATTATTTACAAATATAGAAAACATGGTTAGAAGTTTCGAGCTAGTCTACAGTGCCAGCTACTGTACCTACTACCTTTTTTGAAGGCAGTTTTGACGCCAGTAGGCAACCCAAATGCATTAGGGGAAATTTTAACATAGTAGGCTGATATCACGAATACTTTTGATAACTAAAAATAAGTCTTGTTTCGATTAATCAGTGATTTTTGTAACATCTAATTTATTTTGGTTTATTAAAGAAAAACAGAAAATGCCCAGGGCATAATAATTTTTATAATATGGATATGCGAAGGAATATTTAAAAAAATACCCAAACAGGGTACAACCTAATCACCAAGCCTTTAAACATCTCTTTCGGAATTTAGGTGAAAGTGGTTCATTTCGTCCTAAACGTGACAACTTAGGCCGACCGAAAATCATTACGCCTGATCAGGAAGATGAAGTAATGGTTCGCGTTGACGACGCGTAAGCTTTTTCATCCTTCCCATTTTATACGTATGCAAAATCTATTTTCAGCAGAATTACCTTTAACATGTAGATTTGCAAATGATATCCGAAACAAGTAAAATCTTGACCACTCCTTCGTCGATAGAATATTTTTACGAACGAAGCTACATTTACTCATTACGATCTTTCTAATTTAAAGAAAAATCATTTCTGATATACTGAATGTCCTCATATTAAGAGAAAAAGGCATTTTCATCCTGAATTTTAAATAGACGTTTGGTTTGATTAATCATTTTTTACAGACATGCGAATTACCTTGTAATTTCAATGGTAAGATTTATTTACATTTTTTATAAAATGATTTTATTTATTTATTGAAAGAATTGTTATCAAATTTAAGGAGAAATATGACGTTTATGCAAAATGGTACACTACCACATTATAGGGAGAGGGCAGTGAGAACATACTTAAATACAAACTTTCCTTAACGTTGGATTGCTCGTGGACTCGTGGTAGTCATATTCCTTGGTCATATGGTGAGATATTAATATAATTAAAATCCGAAAAGAGTACTTAATATTATACGTATAACACCTATAATAAATACTGCAGCAGTTTCTTTAGAATTAATGATGCTCTTTAATTTAAGATGATCTTTTATGCAATGTATTGACAAATGAATTAAAGAAAATTGTAAACATATCGGACACTTACTTTGACAAAAAGTGTAATGTTATTTAGTTTAACCATTTCTTAATTTGGTTTGTAAATAGAATGTTTTGATTATGACTTTAATGTAATATAAAACGTAAAATGTTTGATGTAAAATCCAATTATTCTGTTATTTTGTCAAATCCTTTTACAAATTACCCTGCTGATATATTTATTTTATTTAATATTTTGATAACTATTAACTTTATTAAAGGTATTGCATACCAAAATTTAGAAGTATTGATGTTTTTTCTTTCGTTGCCTGAAGTAATTGCATTACATCAGAATTATGCAGTTGACGATTATCTCGAAAACTGTTGAGTTTTGAAGTTATTAACAGGTATACCTTTTTTTGGTAAAATAATGTATCTTTAATATTTTTTGTCACAAATATCGATAACTTGAGGAGCAAAAAAGGTTAGGTGCAAATTTATGCTACATATGTAGCATATGTGTCCCCTCTATCAGCTATATCAAAGTATGCATAAAATTATAATTCCTTATATTCAATAGTACCTAGTTCTAAATTTTTATGCATAAATGTTCACAAACCTGAAAGCTCTAGCGAAAAATAAAATTTGTAATTTCCCCTTTAACACCCCGTATCTTTCTTAATACCAACATTTCATTAAAGCAATTTGGCTTAAATCGTAATATTTTAAAGCGTAGAATTACGGTTTCTTTTTTACAATTACTTAAGGACCACCCTGTATAATAATGGTTGTTACGAACATGCTTTTGGCATGGCTCATATAAGGGTTACAACTCTAACAAGGCATCAAGAACATTCGCGATCCATCGAGTGAGAGACAGAACAACAGGTCACCTAGGCGAATTAGAGGTGGGACAACTCCCGAATGTTCTGGAACTTAATACTTTTGGTATATATATGACGCGATGTTAGAAGTAGAGTTTAGTTGATAAGGGAGTACCGAACTGTAAACTATAAATAAATATATTTATATAAATTCGAACCGCTCGTTTTATTTAATCTCGCTACAGTTGGTGTCAGGTGTGGGGTTTGCAAATAAATTCAGCAGTGACTTTTGAAAAAGACTTTTGAACTTTTGAAAAGTATTGTTCGTCGGGAACATCGTACGTGTGTGCCTGGCCAAAGGTGCTGCTAGTACAACTTTCAGTAAAACAGTTGCGTGAGCAACTGGAAGAACGCGATGAAGACTGCAGCGGGTCCAAGAAGATAGTCCAAGAACGATTAAAGACTGTTCTCAACAAGAATGAAGAAGATCCAGAGACATTCCAGTTCCAGTCAGCAGAAGAAGCAGTTTTAACGAAAATAAAAAATGTGTCGCAAATGATAATTGAAGAAACTTCTAAAAAAATTAAAGAAAATTCTAAAATTATTAAAGAAACAGCTAGACAAAACGACGAGAAATTCGAAAATATGTCTAGAAGATTCGTCGAAGTATGTAATCAAAACAATGAGAAATTTGAAGAAGTCTCAAGAACATTTGATATGATACAGAAAAATGTAAACGACAAGATAAAAAACGTAGAAGAGAAGATCAAACAAGTAGAGAGTATGATAACTAACACAAAAGTGCTACCACCAGTTAATACAATAGCCTTAGATCCGGTAGTGAAAGAAGAATCACCTAGAGACGAAACGACACATAATATGAGATTCAAATTGCCACCATTTGATGGAAAGTCCTCTTGGTCCATATACCTTAGACAATTTGAAGCTATTGCGACAGCCAATCATTGGACAGAACAAGAAAAGGCTGTTTTCTTGACTGCTGCTTTACGAGGTGATGCTGCAGATATACTAAGATCGATTCCTAAGCGTCAAGAAAAATGTTACCAGACCTTGTTCACTCGACTAGTCAAACGTTACGGAGATGCCCATCTCCAACAAGTCTACAAGGCGCAACTAAGAAGTAGAATTCAACGAGCAAGTGAAAATTGGCAAGAGTTTGAAGCAGATGTTGCTCGTATAGTGCGGTTGGCTTATCCGGAGGTACCAGACAACATTTTGGAAGAAATTGCTGTAGATACCTTCGTCAATGGGTTGAGAGAAAGTGAATTACAGAAAGCTTTACTACTAGCAAGACCGAAAGATCTAGATGAAGCGCTCGCTATTGCCTTGGAACATGAAACAGCTAGTCAAACATCACGGAGCCATCGAGTAAGAACCATTGAAGAAGGCGACGAACCAAACGATGAACGTCTAGAAGAAATGGTACGAAAAGTAGTTCGTAACACGATGCCGAAGAGACGCGAGCCCAGATGTTGGAATTGTGGTGACGTAGGTCACATTCGCCGTAATTGCAAGAAAATGATACAACAGTCGGAAAACTAGAACGGGTCGACACCAAGGGGCAACTGCCGACCTCGAGAAACACAGCCCCATAGGAACTGTGAATATTACGTCCTCAGGTGGAATTCATAGCTTGTACATCGAGGGTCGTATCAATAATAAATGTAGATCGTTTTTGGTAGATACAGGTGCAACGAGAACTATTGCACGGCCAGAAGTAGTACGAGGCAATCTTAAATTATCGCCTGTAACAGTAAAACTTAGAACAGCAACTGGTGAGATAATTAATACATATGGCGAGGCTAATATGTCAGTATCCATTGGCCAGACCACAGTGAAACATAGAGTATTAATTGCAGATATCTCCGACGAGTTCATATTGGGGATGGATTTACAAAGAAAAGTTGGGGCTGTATTGAATGTCAAAGATGGAGTTCTCGAGATCAGTGGTGAATAGTTGCCGTTTCATGAAGACAAAGAAGATGTTATCAACTTAATAACTACTTGTGACGTAACAATACCCGGTAATAGTGAGAAAATTTTGATGACCAGACCAGATGGTTACTGCCGAGAGGGAAGTTTAAGGATGGTCGAAGATGTGAATAATGCCGAGTTCCTAACGGCAAAAGCTTTGGTTAGAATTCGAGATGTCGTTCCTGTAAGAGTTATGAATTTAAAGGGAACTGCTATTAAGTTAATTAAAAGAACTTTGATCGGACAGTGTGTTGCCGTGGCTTCGATTTGTTCCATGAATACTAATGAGAAAACGTCGAAATCTAAGTATCCAAAGTAGCTTGTTGAGACGATGATTAAAACGTGCCAAGATTTTGATGATGAACGAACTAAAAAAGTGAAATCTATGCTGATAGAATTTCAAGATGTTTTTGCCTTGAATAAGAAGGATAATGGCAAAACAAGCATAGTAAAGCATAAAATTAATAAGGGAGACGCTCAGCCAATCAAACAACAACCTAGACGACTTCCATTTGCGAAAAGAGATGAAGCCGAAGACACCATCAAAGAATCTAACAGAAGTCTTTCAACGATTGCGGGCAGCGAATTTGAAGTTACGTCCAAAGAAATGTCACTTGTTTCGACGAGAAGTGAAGTACTTGGGACATATTGTAGCAAGTAATGGTGTAACAGCTGATCCTGAAAAAGTTGCAGCAATTAAGGATTGGCCTGTACCAAGAGATAAACACGAAATTATAAATTTTCTAGGCCTATGTACATATTACCGACGTTTTGTCAAAGGATTTGCCAACATCTCCAAGCCATTAACAAAGTTGACAGAAGAAGGCAAAGAATCTACATGGAGCGAAGAGTGTCAAAGAGCTTTCGAACACTTACAAATGGCTCTGACCACGCACCGATTTTAAGCTACCCTAGGCAGGCAGGAAAATTTGTGTTGGACACCGATGCAAGCAACAGTGTAATAGGAGCTATTCTCTCCCAAATCCAATATGGACAGGAGAAAGTCATCGCTTACTTTAGCAAAGTCTTGTCGAAACCAGAAAGAAACTATTGCATTACGTTACTAGGAGAGAATTGTTAGGCATAGTAAAGGCTTGCGAGCATTTCCATAAATACTCGTATGGCAGAAAGTTTCTTCTTCGCACGGATCACGCTGCTCTAAAATGGCTCCTACAATTCCTTAATCTAGACGGCCAGATGGCAAGATGGTGCAAATTGTAATCACTGTCTTAAATTAGAAGAACGGCTTTGCCCCGTGAGACGAACCACCGTCATTAATGATCAATGGCAGCCTCAACAGCTACAAGACGCTCAAGCAGATGATCCATGTATAAAAAGAGTATTGGATTGGATGCGTCGAAGTGAAAGACCTTTTTGGCAAGACATTAGTGCATGTAGTCCAGAAGTCAAGTGTTACTGGAGCCAATGGAATTGCCTAGTGCTGAAAGATGATCTTCTGTATAGAACCTTTGAGAACGATGTTGGTAGGTACAGAAACTAAGCTTCAGTTGATTGTACCTAAAAGTAAAGTGTCAGAAGTATTGCGTCAGTTGCATGACGGTGCATCAGGTGGACACTTTGGTATCACAAATACTCTGCAAAAGGTTCGAGAACGGTTCTATTGGGTGAACTGTAAAGATGATCTAAGAAGATGGTGCCGGAAATGTGAACTGTGTGCAACCAGTAATGGTCCAGCTGGTAAAAAGAGGGCACCCATGAGACAGTACAATGTTGGTAGTCCTATGGAAAGAGTAGCAATCGACATTGCAGGTCCACTTTTAGAGACAAATGCTGGAAATAAATATATCCTGGTAGCCATGGAATATTTTACGAAATGGACTGAGGCCTATGTGATACCAAATCAAGAAGCTGCTACCATTGCAGAAGTACTTGTTAAAGAATTCTTTAGCCGATTTGGTGTTCCCTTGGAGATCCACTCCGACCAAGGGCGGAACTTCGAGTCAACCCTTTTTCAAAACGTTTGTAAATTGATTGGTGTCAATAAGACCAGAACGACACCCCTGCATCCTCAATCAGATGGAATGGTCGAGGGAATGAACCGAACAATGGGTAAACACCTGTCCAAAGTTGTATCAGAACATCAAAGAGATTGGGACCAGCACATTTATTTATTCCTAATGGCATACCGCTCGGCCGTGAATGAAACTACAGGCCAGACTCCAACCTGCCTGATGTTAGGTCGTGAAGTTCGTTTGCCCTGCGACCTAGAGTTTGGCTGCAGACCTTCCGAAGAACATGTTGCAAGCGAAGATTATGTCGACCGCCTGAAGTTAAGAATGAACAACATTCATGAACTTGCCCGACAATACATCCAGTTAGCCAGTGACAGAATGAAAGATCAATACGATTCTCGATGCAAGAATAAAACCTAAGAAGTAGGTGATGAAATATATTTATATAAATTCGAACCGCTCGTTTTATTTAATCTCACTACATGGTGATAGTATGCAGCCTTGTCTAGTGCCTTTCTTTGTTTTGCAAAGGCATTTGAATAATTTTTGAAATGGATTAAATTTGAAATATGTATTTGAAAGGAAGACTGAATTGGTGACTCTATTCTATGTGAAGTTGTTATGTTCCCTGTACTTCAACTTTGGCTCAGTTATACACATTTATTTTCAGGTTAACTAGGTGGTAATGAATTTCCATATTTCCTATTATACTCCAGATGGGATCCCATTGTACTGAATCGAAAGACTTTGTGTAATCAACGAAACAGAACAGCATTGGAATATTTATTCTCGCGCTTTTCCTATTTTATTGTCTGGTGTTATATATCTGCTCACGTGTTGATTTCCCTGGTGCGAATCTGTATAATTTTTCAATAAAAATTTCTCAATTTTTGTCAATAAAAAAACAAAAAATACTCAATACATAGAGTCAAACTTAAAAACTAGGACGCCAATTAGTATAAATAATATCTTTTATAATTAGAAAAACTGTAAACCAGCAGTACAAAGATTAATTGCAAAACAATTACGTGGGTGACTATTAATCGAATAATGCTAATATTCTGTGAAATGAATGATTCACTTAAGCTTCGAAATTTAATAGCTGCTTAGTTACTGTTTGTCATTTGCTACTGTAGTTCAGTTGAATGCACACCAGAGAACACGTATATTATATATTTTACTAGTGTTGAAAAATTTCGTCCAAAATATGATGGAAAAACGTGAAGAAAACGTTGACAGGTGCTTTTATCTTCAACGCAGCAACACGTTACGTTCGACTTGGGCACCAATTCGAACAAAGGAAGAGCCTCTTTACTGTGTAAGCGATAAATCGTTTAATTTACCATTCGATAAAAGTGCTTCTGTCGAAGAGCCACAAAGTATTTCAAATGGAAATTGGAAAAACTATTGTTACATTTTATCACTGCTGTTTGCCATAATAGTCGGAATAGCATTTGTCACTTTATGGCACCACAAGAACACAAGTGCTTTATATACGGTAAAACTTAAAAAAATATATAATAATTTACTAAAAAATAAATGAAAATGTTTAATGTTGCTGCTATATTATTTTGCATATCATAATAACTATATATTTTTTTATTTCTTTTGTTTTATAGAATCAACTTTAGTTTTATAGTTTTTTTTTGTTTATTTAGAAAATCGCATCCACCAAAATATAGCCATTAGCGAAAAATTAATGGAATACATTAGGTACAATTACTGCCTTACAATTTGGTTTATTAAATATTGTGGTACTTATTAATGTCTTACAAGAAATTCAGAGTGTTGTTAAAGTTGTAGTCTGCACCTAGACCTTATAGAAGTGCTCCTGGTATCTTGTTGTTACTTCGTTGTTGATTGTAGAGAGGACATTCACATAGTATGTGCATTATCGTTAGTGTCGTATTACACGTTTCACATCGCGGCGGTTCGCACTTTTTAATTAAGTAATCATGCGTTAACCTATTATGTCCAAGTCTGAGGCGCGTTATTATTATTTCTTGGCTTCTTGACGTAGGTAACACATTCCATGTCTCTATGCTGGGTTTCACTTGTCTTAATTTTGAATTCGACACATTCCATTTATTTTTCCATGCACTTAAGATTGATTTTTTTATGTAAGCTTTTATATCCGTTGATACGATTTCGGAAACGTCACTCACTATCGCGTCTTTCGCACTATGGTCAGCAGTTTCGTTGCCTTTTATTCCTATATGGGATGGGATCCAGATGAAATTTATCTCATTATGATTAATATAAGCCTGAAGAAGGCCAGTTTTAATTTTTATTAAAAGCGTTTATTTTTATTAATGAAAATTATTTTAATTTATATTTAAATGGGAATAAGCCACAATTAAAGGTTAAAATACGTTTATTGACGTTTCAATTTCCACTTCGGAAATCGTTCTCAAAATACAAACATTAGTAAATTAAACAAATTTTGTTTTTTGTTACTTAGTGAAAAATTCTTCTAATAATTTAATTTTATCTGACTCATCTATATTGACAATTTAGACATACCTTATACATTTTAAAGTAGGCGACTTTAAAATGATATTGCCAATATTGTTGAGTTGCGTTCCTGGGACGACTTTACTTATAAGATAGTTCATTCGATTACATGAAATCAACTTTAACTTGAGAATATCCGTCAGAAAAGATCATAACATGTAATTCGTCTTTAAAAAGACAAATACATGCCATGATGACAGTAAAATTCTCCTGTTAGTGATTCCATAGTAAATTATGAGGGAAAAACCAGGAAAAAAACCTCATAATTCTATCCCGACATGGTAAGTATTTGATCGTGCATTTAGTTTACCTTCAATAAACACCAAATTCCGATTTTATATGTTTGTTATTTAAAAAACATAAATGATGTATTCTCTATATGTTACTGACTTACCAATACTGGTATTTTTCTTTTAATAACTTCCTCTTTCAATATGGGTAACCAGATCCTACTACATTCTGCCGAGGAATTCGCGACAGAATTGGTCTCATTTAGCATAATTAGAGCCGCTTCTTTGATTTTTCTCTTTTTACCATCCGTTTCTTTTAGGACTATATTTGAATCATTCCATTGAACCCTATGTTCATTTTCCCATGCGTGTGAACAGATTTGAGATCTATCAAATTGAACTTATTATTCCTAAATTTTTTTTGGCTTCCTTGTATCGAGTTCTTTTACTATTATTTATATTAAATCCCAGGTGTCACTAAGTAAAGTTATTTTTTTACTCAATTTTTTTTGATATTTATGTATATTTTAACAGAACTATATGCCCTTGGCGTCAATAGTCTTACTAGTTTTTCGTACTTTATACGGCCGTCCTTCATACGTTTAGTTCTCTCTGTTGTTCCTATTTCTTCTATTTCAGTCTGAACGGCATCAATCCACTTCCTTAGCCTCCCTACTGTTTTCTTCCCTTGTTCTCTGCTTGCAGAACTCTTACAACGTTGCTTTCTTTTGGAGCTTGTAAAACATGTCCCAATCTTCTACCTCTCTGTGCCCCAATTTTCTGTGTTATTTGGGGTCCCTTATAAATCTTTATTAGCTCCTAATTTGTTTTTCGAACCCATTCCTTTATCCTACCGTAAACTCTTCCCATGATTTTCCTTTCCCAAATCTCTAAATTTTCTTTTTTCACATGCATACAACCCTGTTCTCACTACTGTTTTATAATTTTGAATCTTGTCTCCCCTTTACACGTTTTTTGGCTTCAACAGTACGTTTAGTATAATTCTCGTTTTTTGCTACCTTTTAATTTTTAATAATTTTTTTTAGTGCTAGCTTAAATAAGTCTATTAACAGGGGGTCTCATTACTTTAATGATAAGTCTTCTTCCAGTCTTCCATCTCAGTTTAGGTCTGTCTTTGGTTTTTTTACCTAGTGGCATCCATTCCATTATATCTTTTATCAGATTGATCTTCGCTCTTCTCATTATGTGTCTATACCATCTAGTTCTCTGTGCTTTTATTATTCTATATTTTCTTGACTCATTCATTCTTGTATTTCGTGATTAATCCATTGTCTTGCATCCTCTTCGCTTTCACTCTTTGGTCCTAGTATTTTTCTCATAATCTTCTACTTAAAAATTTTCAGTTGACCTTCTTCATTTGCAGTTAATGTAAATGTCTTTGCAGCACATACCGCTTTTGGTCATGTGGTCATTTTGGAGATTTTCATTTTTATGTTTTGGTTTATCTTCTCATCTCTAAATATTTTTTTATTTTTATAAGACTCTGTATTTCCCGCTTGAATTCTACTTTTCATATCTTTATTCTTTACACAGTTTACTTTCTTTATTCTTGACACTTTAATTTCTTTTGTTCTAGTACTCCCAAATATTTGACCGTTTCAACCTCTTCGAAATAGTGTGTGTCTATTGTCAGTCTTGTCATTTGTGTCTTTTTTTTCTTGCTTAGGTTTATATATTTTGTTTCATTTTCACTTATTTCCAGTCCTTTCAGTTAGGCTTCGTTTTATATTTCTTGGAAGACTTTCTTCAATGCCCTGTTATGTTGTTAATATGGTTATATCATCCGCATATCCTATTATTTGTACGGCATTCTTGTTTATGGTTCATGCGTTTGACATTTATAGGACATTCCTTAAAAAAAAATAAAAGGTAAAAATACGAGTACCTTTTCATCTATTCGTCATCTAGTAACCCCCACCTATATCTTAAAAGCTTTTTTTAACCAAACTGGGCTATATGTTAAGTACTTCTTTTGTGGAAAATTTTAATTAATGAACAAAATAAATATTTAAATTTTTTTTTCTTTGACCTGGAAAATTGTGCTATGGATCCAAAACAGTACTTTTGAAGTAAATATATTAATCGTTTTTCGTCAATTTGGGCTATGGACGTTTTTCTATTAGTTATTATTAGTTATTTCTTAAGATCAATTTTTAGAATGTGTTGGTTCCTGCGTGCAGCATTTAAACTAAAGAAAAATTCGTTCCAGACAGAAATTCTACTCCAATTTCCAATTTTTTTCTATAAGCTAAGCAGTGTAATATCGTCTATAATCCGGTTGCTTTTGCATGCCTTGTAAAAAGCACTTTACATATTGCAAATCAAGGATTATTTGTCACCATAGCTTTAATAGTTAATTTGTGCACAACATATTCTGAAATTATTTTCTTATTGGCGTGAGAAACTTACAACACTATATTTATATGGTGTTCAGCTGTAATTTAGAAGCTCGTTGGTTATTCCGCCTGGTCCTGGTGACTTTTTATTTTTGTGTGAATTTACGGCTATTTCTTCTTCCTGAAAACTAATTTCTATTTCGTGTCTTAACCTATTTCAACTACAGTTGCGTCATCTCCCTTTGCAAGAAAATTGTCGGAAAAATTGCAACATTTATTGGTTTATTTATGCACCACGAAAGAAAAATCAATTGCATTGGTCTCTTTTGGCTACAAATATGGCAAAATGAATAGATATGGAACCAAGTTAGAGCTGTGTTGCATGTAGGTGGCAATCCAATCATGTATTTGGTTGGGTTCCTCCATAGCAAGTAGTTTAGATAGTGCAACAACGATTAATGAATATAGTTGTAGCTCTTATTGTTAAATTGTGGGTATTATTTTAAACCTGTTCCAATTTTTTTATAACTATTTGTAGTACTGTCGCCAATATATTTAAAATCTGATCCAAAACAGTATTTTTGAAGCAATTTTTTTTTTCATCAGTATGAGCTAAGTTTTTCTTTTAGTTAATTCTCAAAATCAGTTTTCAGAATATGTTGCTGCACAATATTCATTTTATTTACTTATTTCCTAGTTTCAATTTTAGTTTTAGAGTATTTTAGAGTTTTTTTTATATGGGGGAGACATACACAAACAGTAAGATAAATATTGTTAGATAAAAGAAAAATATTTTTTTTTACAATCTGACATATAGTTTAATCATTTTAAGATAACTTAATAAAGACTGTAAGTTTGGCGTTAGTACATTTTTTAAATTGTCACTAAGGCACATGCGATTCTTTCGTTCTGGTACACTGGACACTCGACAATTAAATGTTTCACTGACAACCGAGTGTTGCACTTGGTACTTATCGGAGCAGCCTCCTGGTTGAAGATATGCTTGTCGGTAAGAAAGTATGTCCTATTCGGAGTCGGTTGATGATGACTTGGTCTTTTCTATTACTTGGTAAAATCAGTTTGGTTCCTACTTGTCTTAGACATTCCTTGAGTTTGTTGGCAGAGTGATCCCAAGTAGTTTGCCATGCTCTGTATATGTGGGCTTTGATATTTACTTTATGATTAGTCCAAGGCATTCGATTTATAATGGCAATACTTTGGTCGGTTGTTGCATTGCTTGCCAGAGAGTCCACTTCCTCATTGCCAATTATTTCCATATGGGAAGGTACCCAGATGTAGGAAATATCTTTTTGTTGTCTGCAGATAAGATAACTCTTCTTTGATTTTAAGATGTATGGCGTGAGTTGTATATAGCTGTTTTATTCCAAGTAATGCGCTTATTGAATCGGTGATGATAACAAATTTGCTTTCATTGATAAAACCACATTTTTTCATGGCCTGGTGAATTGCCGTAAGTTCTTCGGTATATATACAACAATTTGTTGTGATTCGTACGGTAGACTTGACGTTTTCGTGGATGTAGGCTGCAGCATGTCTTTCATCACATTTAGAAGCATCAGTGAAGATTTGATGGGTTGTTGGTTATTTGGATATTACATTTTTATAAGCTTGCTGTATAAGGAAAGGATGTGTGGAATGTTTCGGCAGTTCTTTTAGAGACGTGTCTATGTTTGGAAATTTAATCATCCAGGGAAAAAATTTACATGAATAGGCATAGTGAGACTGAACTGTTCTAAATTAACAACAATACGTTTTATCTGCTCAGGAAATTGTAGTTTTTTTTTTATTGCAATGTTTCTGTAAAGATCGGACGATATATTTGTTCTGCAAAGTAATGTTGAGTAGGTTACGTTGCTTTTGTTTGCTGATATTCTGTCAACGTAATTTAGTGATAGGAGTTGCCTTCATTGGCTTAAGGGCAGTTCATTAGCCAGAGCTTATTAGCTACTTACTGGTGTAGTTCTTGTGGCACCTAAAACTAATCTCAAGCATATAATTTGAATGTAGTCAAGTTTTTTTAAAGATGTTTTGTTAGCAGTATCCTAGCATAAACAGCCTTAGTCTAGTTTACTTCGTATTAGTGATCTGTATAGAGTAAGTAAGGTTGTTGTATCTGCCCCCCAAGAGGTATTTTACAGCATTTTTAGTAGATTAGTTCTGGATTGTCAAGAACATTGCAGATTGTTTATGTGGCTTTCCCAGTTTAAGTTACGTTCAAAAGAATCTCTTAAGAAATTTATTTCTTCTGCGTGTTTCAGGACAACTCCATTTAGTGTTAATTGAACATTAGGATAATATTTTCTTTAGTCAAAAATTAAATAACGTGTCTTTTCACTAGAGAATATAAAACACGTGTTTTGCGACCAGCTTTCAATTGTGTGTAGGGTAGTTTGCAGTATATGTGTTCCCAGAGTTACATTGTTTGTGTTTAGATAAATGACTAAGTCATCTGCTTATAGGCTAGCAAATACAGGTAATTTTATTTGATGTATACTAAGTGATATAGAAATCCGAACACCCAGTTTAAATGATTTTATTTTAATAAAATTTTGTATAAGTACTTAATGAAGCATAATAAGTAAATGATTCAAATTTCAAAATGATTGCATTGCTTTTAAAGCCCTTTTACCTTTAATAATGTGTGGATGCACCCCGATGTGTTACGCATTCTCTAACGCGCCTAGGCCTGCTTCTGATCAGTGGTCAATGTCCTCTTGTGGTATCTCATTCCAGGCAACCACCAACTCCTCTCAAAGTGCTTGTAGAGTCTGAGGACGACGTTGCAAATTGAACAATCTCCTACCCATGATATCCCACACGTGCTCAATTGGGGAAAAGTCGGGAGATCTTGGTGGCCATGCTAACAATGTGACATCATTATGTTAAAAGAAGTCTATTGTGACTCTTGCAACATGTGGTCGGGCATTATCTTGTTGGAAAGTTGGATTTGCCAGGGTGTCAAGATAGGGTAAAAAGTGAGGTTCTAGAACTTTTTGGATATAACGCTGCGCGTTCATGTTACCTCTGATGAAGATTAAAGGTGACCTGGAACCGTAAGCTATAGCACCCCAAACCATAACTCCAACAGTGTGATGAACATGTCTTTCAACAAAAAACTGTGGATTCCTCCTTTCACCACGTCATCTTCTAACCCTCGCTCGACCATCGTGCATGCCTAAACAAAATCGAAACTCTTCACTAAAGATAAAACTGTTCTATTCCTGATTCCAGAGTGACCGTTCTCTGCACCACTGAAGGCGATTACGGCGGTATTCTGAAGTTAAAGGGAGGACCCAGTGTGGTCGGTATGAAAACAGGCCAAAACTTCTCATTCGTCGGTAAACACTTCGCATGCCAATAGGTCTTTCGTGTTCTGCAAACCATTAATTTGCAATGGAGCTGGTAGTGGAGAAACGGTCTCTTAAGGCCAATAATCTTAGGCGGCGATCTTCACGGTCTGTTGTTCTACGGCGGCGTCCAGTGCCCCTTGCTCTTTGCGTACAGCCTTCTTGAAGCCATGCCTGACAACATCTAACCACGGTATCTACACTTCTTTGCACTCTAACTGCAACTTCCCGAAAAGAAAGTCTAGCTTCCCGAAGTCCCATTATACGGCCCCTATCAAACTCAATAAGTTGACGAAATCGTACAGGTCTCCGTATTCTAGGCATCGTAACCAATCGTAAAGAATGTCAAGAACCACAATCCGCCAAATTTGGATCTTTACTGCGGCTAAAATATTCATTTTTAGATTTTTAGTGAATTTAAAAACAAAAAGTATAAAAACCGGAATCTCCAGCTGATAAGGCTAAAAACTTTATCACCTGTTTTTTTTTCAGTAAGATAAATAAATTACACCAAATTTTATTGAAATAAAATCATTTAAACTGGGTGTTCGGATTTCTATGTCACTTAGTATATAATATTATTTATTGCAATTAGAAAGATAGTAGGATTTACAGTAGACCCTTGTGGAGTGCCGTTTTGAAGTACTCGTCAGGAAGATGTAAATCCATTGGTTCTAACTCGAAAAGTTCGTATTTCTAGAAAATTTTTAATAAAGGACAATATATACCCTTGAACATCCCATTCTTGAAGTTTTTTTAGTATAATATGTCTCTACATTGTGTCAAACGCTTTTCTTATGTCAAAAATAAGGCAATCAGTTTTTGGTTGTACAGAAAGGATTCATGTATACTTGATTCAAGTGTTATTAGATTGTCTGTTGTGGATCTACCCGTACGAAATCCAATTTGTCTGATACTTATTAGGTTATTGTTTTCGAGGTGCCATTTAAGACGATAATTAAAGATTTCTTCTAAAAGTTTGCAGGTACAACACGTAAGTGATATTGGACGATAGGAATTTGGATCGTCTTTTGGTGTATTATATTTTTAAGGATTGAAATTTTAGTTGCTTGCGACCATATATATATACATATATATATATATATATATATATATATATATATATATATATATATATATATATATATATATATATATATATATATATATATATATATATATATATTATTGTGATATTTAAAGTCTTGGTGCGCCAAGCAATAATTAGCTAATTAATTTTTTTGATTAATTAAAATTATTTAAATGATGTGATTATGACTCTATCACAATTTTTAATTCTTTTATCTCAGGGTTAAATTCGTGCTTCAATATCTATGCTATTACATGTGAAAGGTAAGGTCCAGAGAATACCGGAATAATAAAAAACAGATATGATCTAACACTATATATTAAAATAAAAATAATGAAATAATTCACACTCAAAAGTTTCAATAAACAAATCTCATATAAGGATTCTCAAAATTGTGTTCTCCGTACGTGAACAATCAAAATTAATGGTACAAACAATATTAATTGAAATCTCAAAATCCCAAACTATTCTAACTCTCCTAATCAAAATATTTATATCCTTTCTAAATTACGTGTAAAAATTGTGTTATCAATAAAAGAAAAAAACTGCAGAAAACAAAAATATCTCTCTCTGATGATGAGTGGTCCAAATCCTTGTTCCTTGTAGACTGTATTATCTCCTCTCAACCGCTCCCTATGTAGTCAGCAATCTTACAACAGATTGTTGCAAGTATATCGTCCTTAATGATCTCCTTCAAAAGCACAAATCATTCAAATTATGATAGCCTTTCTCCTCTCGATAAACTGAATCTCTCGTTGGCCCGAGTGAAAAATGACTCTTGGAATATCTTCTCTTTACGATAAACTGAATCTCTCGTTGGCCGGAACAGTGACTCTTGGAATATAAGTAGAAAAATATGACTTACAATATTTTGCTGCTTCAGCTTCTGTCAGATACACTAACTCCACAAAAACTCACTAACATTCAAAACTACTGCTTGCTACTTCTCGGGAACGCCAGAGAACAATCACTGTTTTTCTTCCAGACTTGGAAAACCAACTGACTATATCTTCTCTCTCCTCAATCTCGCTAAACTTTTTCCTACATACTTATCCCACCTTTTTCAATCTCCGCCAATCAAAACTCGTCACAATTCCCCCATTTTTTCATTTCGATAACAAACAAATTTTTACCTATAATTATAAAATTTCCTAAAACTTATTTACAAATAATATTTTTCTATAATTCTTAAAAACTAAGAAAAACCTCTTTCTATAATCCCTTCTATTGTCTTTAATCACTGCATTAATGTATTTCAATTGTTTTTGGATTTCACTTAAAATTATGCGGGTCACTCAAGTATAACAAAGAAATAATTTATGCAAAGCTTACATTTTGTTTAGTACAGGTAATCCAAGAATTTAATAACTTTCCTTCTCCGAAATGTTTGTTGGATATTATCCTACTTATCTGAATTATTTTAATGTTTTTTGAACTTTGAAATATTTTAAACAAACCAATATTTTTCTCGATTTTACATATCATAACAATATATATATATATATATACATATATATATATATATATATATATATATATATATATATATATATATATATATATATATATATATATACAATAGCACTAAATGCCTTAGAGGCCCATGGCTTGAAGAGTTTATGATTTTTCTCCATTCCTTCTTGTTATCCATTTTTCTTTTCTGACCTTCTAGTCCAATTTCTTCCATATCTTTTTCTACCTCTTGATTCCATTTATTTTTTGGCCTTCCTTTTCTCTTTTTTAAAGCTATAGTATAGTTAAGTACCATTTTTGGACTCCTCGTGTTCGGCATTCTTTCTAGGTAACCTCGCCATCTTAGTCTCTTTGCCTTTATGACTCCTATTATATTAGGTTGATTATATAATTTCTTTAACTCATCATTTGATCTTCTTATCCATAAACCGTCCCTTATTATTCCTCCATATATCTTTCTCAGGATTTTACTTTCCCATATCTCCAGTAAATTTTGTTCATTTTTTGTCATTGTCCATATCTCACTGCAGTATGTTACTATTGGTTGTATAGTTGTTTTGTATAACTGTGTTTTTGCCTTTCTTGATAAAAACTTGCTTTTCAACATTCCACTAAGAGCATGTACACTTCTATTGCCTGTCATTATTCTAGCTTGTTTTTCTTCTTTAATGTTGGGTTTACGTGATATTATTGCACCTAGGTATGTAAATCTATCTACCATTTCGAATTCGTATGATGATCCTTCTTCTACTTCTACTTTAAACTTTTGTCTATCCCTGAACTGATCATCTGTCCACTGCATACAGTTTCGTTTATGTAAAGTCCCATTTTCTTTGCTGCTTTTACTATTCTCTGTACTATCTCCTGTAGCTCTTTTTTTTCTCTTGCCAGTAACACTACATCATCTGCAAATGTCAAAACTTGGTGTCTATTATGATATAGGAGTCCTTCTCTATTGATTTTTGCTTCCCGCATTATTTTTTCTAGGCATAAATTGAAGAGTAATGATGAGAAAGGATCGCCCTGCCTTAATCCTTCGTTTACTATAAATTTGTCCGATGCATGATTGTTTACTTTGACTCTGTTTTCTGTATTCTCTAAAGTAAGATGTATCATGTTACGCAACTTTCTGCTAACTCCAAGTTCCTCAAGGGTTTCTTTTAATTCCTTTCTCTTCATTCTATCGTATGCTTGCTGGAAGTCGATGAAAAGCGCTATCGTTGGTAAGTTGTGTTCATAGCTTTCTGCTTGTAGTTCTCTGATTATGAATACTTGGTCCGTTGTGCTTCTCTCTCATCTAAATCCGCACTGATATTCGCCTATTATATTTTCAACTTCTTTTTCTAGCTTATCTTTTATGGATTTTGATAGGATTTAATATACGGTATTTAGTAACGCTACTCCTCTGTAATTACTGCATTCTGTTTTGTCTATTTTTTTGTGTAATGGGCGAATAATGGCTTCGTTCCAATCTTCTGGTATTCGTTTTTTTATCCATATCACCTTTATGATCTTGTATATCCAATTATTTAGCAGTTTTCCACCATATTTCATCATCTCTGCTGTTATTTTATCGCTTCCAGGGGATTTGATGTTTTTCAGATTTTTTATGATTTCCTCGATTTGTTCTTTGCTGGGTGAATTATCTTCTATGTCTTCTAAGTGTTCGATTCTTGCTTCTGCTTCCATACATTATCTTTGATTTGACTTATTATTGCCATTTAGTAATTCATCAAAATACTCTTTCCATCTTTCGACTATTTCTGCTTCACCGCTTATATTATTTCCTGCTTTGTTTTTAACCAATATGGGTTTTTGTTGGAAATCTTTTTTTTTTCATTTCTAGCACCTGGATATAGGTTTTTTATTTTTTTTTATTTCTGTAATTCTCTTCTATTTCTTTTAGCTTATTTTCTATGTGTTTTCTCTTCTTTTCTCATAGCACCCTCTTTACTTTTTGTCTTTGCTCCATATATCTATTCTTTATCTCTGTTGTTTTTTCGTGATCATTTCCATCCTTAATGATTTTCTTAGTTCTATTTCTTCTTGGCACTCTATGTCGAACCCTTTCCTCTTTTTATTCTCTTGTTTATTACATTCTTTTGCTGCTTTGTTCATTATTTGCTTTATGTTTTCCCATTTGTTCTCAGTTTGCTGTTCTATTTGTATCTTTTTTAGTTCTCTTTCCATTGTTTCCTCGTATATTTCTTGCTCTTTCTTTGTTGCTAATCGAATTGGGTTATGTATACATTTCTTTTCTTTTATTTTGTTTTTGTTTTCTGGTATCAGTTGTTTAATTTGATGCCCAACATGTAATGATCTGAGTCAGCGTCTGGTCCTCTGTATGTTCTTATCTTGTTTATACATTGCTGTTCTTCTTTTTCGATGAGCACGTGGTCTATTTGGTTTTTAGTCTTTCTATCTGGCGATATCCATATTTCCTTGTGTATTCCTTGTCTTTTGAAATATGTGCTCATTATGATCATATTTTTTTCTCTTGCGAAATCTATCAGGAATTGTCCATTCTCGTTAGTTTCGTTGTGTTTACTATATTTTTCTATTGTCGGTCTAAATACTTCTTCCTTCCCTATTTTGGCATTTGTGTCGCCTAAAATAATTTTCATATCATATCTGGGTATATTTTCGATTGTTCTATTTAATTCACTGTAATAAACAAAATATCAAGTTTTAAATTTTCAAGATTTTGGTTTTACGTGGTAGATCAACCTATTAGACGGTCGGTAAAGAATAAAGAAAAGATAATAGATTTACTTTACCGTTTAACTAAATGTAATCCTCTCCTACTATTCTTTTTAAAGGGCACATTGTCCAAACACTAAAACTAATGCTAATACTAATATAAAAATTGCCACTAATACGTTATGCACTATGGCGCACCCAGAGGGGGTTTTGGGGGTTAAAACCCCCATCCCCAGAGCATATAAAGTAAAAAATATATAAAGAATAGTAGGAAAATGTACCTTGTCTTTCACACACAATACAAAAAATCCAAAACGCTAATTGAATAATTAAATTACCACGTTAAATATGTAGAACACACTAATTATTGTATAAATACAAAATAATTAATAATATTTTTCATTATATTTAGATATTCATACCTAATATTAAGCTTATGACAAAAGTAAACAGGTGGTAGACATTGTGGACTATTACGGGTTATGTTCCTCTGCATGTGCTAGCAGTAGAAAAGAGACATCTCTATGAGAGAAGAGAGCATGTGACAACAGCTATAAAAAAAAGAGGAAAGGGAAAAATTAATGGAAAGATAGCAAGAAGGGGAGAACAACAAGGAAAATGTTACCCAGTGGACCAAAATTCTGATCCCGAACCTAATGGGACTGGTTAGATTGTCTGTTTTAGGGAGTATCTTAATAGGTTCAGAAAGACAGATACAGATAAATGCCCATATTGAGAATATTCCGACATTGTTACTCATAGAATTCTGGAGTGTAATAGATGTACAGTGGAGAGAAACAGAGTGTATAAAGAAATAGGTATGAACTCTGTACCTGTAAGAGAGATGATCGTAAAGATGACGGGAAGTACAGAGGGATGGAATAGTGTTCACAATTACATCCGAGCAGTCATTAAAAAGAAAGAAGAAGAAGAGAAACACCAACCGGGCCAACGACAATGGTAATAAGCCGCAATTGAAAGTTAAAATAAGTTTATTGACGTTTGAATCTTTGATCTTTGATCTTGCACTGATAACTTGTTTATACTTAAACAATTAATAGAAAAAAGAATAGTAGTTGGTACCAAAGTACATCTAGCCTTCCTCGAACTAGAAAGGTCAATGATACAGTTTCAAGACTTAAATTGTGGCAAGCTTTACAACAAATCGACATTACTGCATACCTTTTAGGAATAATCACAGAAGTATACAGGGATAACACTACTTAGTACTTACCTAAAAATCGGAAATAGACTATCAGAGCCAATAAAAGTAACTAAATGACTAAAACAAGGGTGCAATATGTCACCCTTACTGTTTAATTTATATATTAAGGCAGCCCTCCAAAATTGGAAAAACCACTGCCAGGGAATGGGAATTCCCATAGAAATAACGTACTGTTTCCAGATGACCAAGTCGTCCTAGCTCAAGATTCTTATGACCTAGAATTTATGATGAAGCGTCTATACAGAGAATATGTAAAATGAGGGCAACAAGTCAGCATGAAGAAAACATAATATTTAGTTATCAATTCAGATGCAAGGTTTGAAGTGTTGATCAAAGAGGACGTGGAAATCAAACAACTGGAAACATTTAAATATTTAAGTGCACTCATTGCTAAGAACGGCTTGGGACAAACCGAAATTAATCACCGAATTAATCAGGGACGTAAAATTGTAGGATGTCTGAACTCCTTATGGTGGTATCGCAACTTTTCAAAAAGAAACAAAAAAGAATAGGACAAACCATGGTTGAATCAGTTCTTTGTTATTGCTCTGAAGTATGGACAATTAATGCAGACCTGAAGAGAAGATTGTTAGCAGTTTAAATGGATTATTTGAGAAGAAGTGCGCTAGAACATCAAGGCATGAAAGAAAGACCAACGAATCTATAAGAAATAACATAAATGCTACAGAAACAGTCATTGGCAGAATACAAAGAAGAGGTTCAAAATGGTTTGAACACCTATTGAGAATGCCTGACGAACCCCAAAAACTTCACAAATGGAAGCCCCCTGGAAGAAGAAAAAGAGGTAGAACATGACGCTTATAGAATGAAGAAATTAGAAGAGCGATGGAATCGAAAGGTTTGGAGGAAGAGCATGCCTTAAACCGGCAGGATTAGCAGAGAAGAACCGGAATACGGCGATAGCCGTCTCCAAAATGTATTGTATTTACAAGTTGGATTAATGTCAAACGTCAATAAACTTATTTTAACATTCAATTGTGGCTTATTCTCATTAAAATATTAATTACTTTAAAATGCCACAAGAAAATAGCTTCAGAACAAAAGATAAGATTTTGATAAGAGAAGGGAGTGTTTCAAAAATGTCGTCAGCCTTACAGTGGCCACCCCACTTTCGAAGTATGGTACGTGCGACAGTCAATTGCACACAAGTAAGAGAGGGTGGTTTTAGTTGGTAGGCAGTATAATATTTACCTGAATCTTTGGCATTGCTATCTTTAGTACTTTAAATTAAACCCAAAATTTTAGGAACTCAAAATGGAGGTAGCATAAAAAAATTTCAACCCCCTGCCCTCAGACAAATTCTGGGCACGCCACTGGTTATGCAAGGAAGGTTTTTATTTATACTAAAATAATTAACTAAAAACGAATAAATAGGTTTTTAAAACTAAATAGGATTTTTATAGATATATTACTTAGAGTGTAAATTTTATGATATAGTACTTTCAAAATAAAAGTTCTCCAGCAGTATCTACTCTTCTGTATTTTAACTCTGTAAATTTCAGCATGACCGGTACCTTCTCAAATTGTTTCAATTTTTTTGAATTTTGAGTTTATCTTTTGGGGTTGCAGATCAACCTTAATATTTGATATCGCTGTACTGGTTGTTGCTACCCACGACAAAATCATTGAGTAAGCTTTGAAAAACTGCCAACATGAATCACTTGTGACCAAATCGTAAAAGAATTCAGTGATTATAAAATTACAATATAAATACTCTGATTGGAGCATGAATCCTAATTAGACATAATTGTATAGCGTTTAATAAATATTTTGCATCTTGGTCGTTCTGTTAGTTCTGTATAAAACAGGTTGATTTTTATTCTTAAATTGACAATTTACAGTATGAAAATATTATACCCCTCCAGTACCCCCTTGAAAATTTTAAATAACAAAGGGGGTAGTATGACACATAGTTAGAAAGGGATTTTAGTCCTTTGTTCATCAATATAAAGTATTTTAAGTTTGGTGCAATCATAACTGGGAAAATTGATTTTTAAGATGTAAAATTTTGATAATGTCTCTATCACAAACCTTTAGGTTCAATGAAGACAATAATGTCACATAATATTTAGAATGTATTTTTCAATGTACTTTACAATTAAATTAAATGTTAAAAATGACCACCATTCACTTAAATCAGCAATACTGTTTGGTTTATTTAAATATACTTTTGATTTTCAATAACCCCATAAGACGTAATTGAGAGGAGTCAAATCGGGGGATCTAGCCGGCCATTCGATCGTTCGAAGTCTTCCAATCCACCTATTGGGAAAAACCTCGTTTAAATAATTTCTAATTATACGTGGAAAATGCGTCTTTTTGGTAGCAAATAGATCAATTTATCTCATTGGGATGATTACCATCAGGAAAAAATTTCGTAATGTAGACACTAAAAAGTTTATCAAAAAATCTAGATAAACCTCATCATTAACTGTCCTCCTTTAAAAAAAATAAGGACCAATAATTTTATTGTTAATGAGACCAGCCCAAACGTTAACTTTTTAAGCCCGTGTGAGTCTCACACACCCAGTGAGGATTTTCTCTGCTCCAATATCTATACTTCTGTTTGTTAACCGTTCCGTTTAAATAAAACGTCGCTTCATCGGAAAACACTATTTTGTTTACGAACTGCAAATTTGCGTTCATTCTGTCTATCATCATTTCACAGAATTCTTGCCTTCTATCAGGAACATCTTTATTTAACTTCTGAACCAACTGAACTTTGTAAGGGTGATATTTTTTTAATAAAAAACTCTGAAAATAGATAATTTACTTACATGATTGACGGCGGCATGTTCTCGAGTTGTCTTATGAGGATTATCCTCAATCTCTAGAAGTACATCTAACTTTTTTTCATTAGTAAATTTAAAATTTCTACCTGGTTTTTCAATATGTTTTACATGTCCGGTATAACAAAACTTCTTTTTAATTTTGCTAATAAACTGCGAAACTTGTTGACCATAGTATTGATTTTTAAACATTTCACAAAACTCCTTTTGAATTCTTGTTTTGCTACTACAAGCAATCATGATTAAAATGTGAGTCTTGGACAAATGAGCCATAATTAAATTTAATACCCGCACAAATATTATGGACGTCTTTTAGTGACTTTAAATACCTAAATGATAGCAGCCTGCTAGATTCATATCAATTGTTTATTTGGCTTTTTGACTAATATTTTATTATCTTCAAAGTTTTTTCCCTAATGTTTAGCAGAACAGATACGAATTATTTCTGAAGTATATTTTAATCGACTTGGCAATATTTCTGATTTAGAAGTTAGGATAACAGAATAAATTAACAAAATAACCTCCGTGGTCATAAAAAACGTTGGGAAAAAAAAAAACAACAATTAACATCCTTCTCTGGATATGCTAATGGCAAATTGGATACAAGATATGCAACGAAAGTTTACAGAAAACCAAACAATGAGTTATTTTAATTACCACTGAAACCACAACGTAATCATCAAAAAAGATTTATATGATAGGGATCAAAATATTTGCTCCAACAAAAATGTATTTTAGAAAGAGAAAACCGACTAATAAAGGTTTTGACAAAAAATGATAGTCATTGTGATTTATAAACAAGAAATTCCACAAGGTAAAAGAAAGAAAATAACAAAACACCACTAGAAAACCAGAAACACAATTTTTAAAGGGCTTCTAAAAAAAGCTAAAAAGGATAGGTAATAAGTTTCACATCAACTTTCAAATCAACTAATATACTCAGATCCATCGTGTCCAAAACCTAACAATACACAAGAGAAATCAAAGAACTCCGTCTATAAAATACCCCGTTAATACAACAACTTCTATGTCGAAGAAACCGCAAGACCACAAGTGTCAGGAAAAATGAGCGTGACCTTTACATACGTCATCAAAACTGAGACTTTGATCTACCACAGGTATGCAAACATGGCAGACAATGACATGAGATAATGGATGATCAAAGGGTATAATGCAACCATGCATCAATATTCGTGAAAGATACATGAAAAAGAGAAAAATCGAAGAAACAGCTCTCATCCTATTAATTGAAGAAAAATGTGTAACAAACTCATAAGCAAAATGTAGCAGGCTTTTGTTTTCAATACTAAAAGAAGAAGTCAACAACAAGAATATACCAGCAATAGCCAAGAAAAGTAGAAGGCACATCGTCCAGTCCTCCTCAGTCTTAATCCCGTTTTTTCTCGATGTCCCTCAATCCTTCCCTGTCCTGGGCTAGTTATTCGGCTTCATGTTACCTCGGTTTAATTAATAATTTTGATTATTTCCTTTCCTTCATCTCTACCCTTGACTATCAGTTTTTCCATCGTACCTGTTATTCTAGCAATGTATTCAAAATACTGCAAATATCTCTATTGTATTTGCTTAAGCAATCTATCCTTTACTTTAAGTTGTTCTAATATTGATACGTTAGTGCGATGATTAATCCAGGATATTCTTAACATGCGGCAATATACCCACATTTCAAAAGCGTCTAGTTTATTTTTATCCGCTTTGTTTAAGGTCCACGTTTCGGGTGCGTATGTGCCTATGGGAAAACTGGGTGCCCTTACCAGCCTTAGTTTTGTGTGTATTGTTATGCTGGAATTTTTCCAAATTGTTACCAGTTTTATCATAGCAGTTCTAGCAATACTCAACCTTCTACATATCTCTCTGTTACACCCTTCGTCATTTGTTATTAGGGACCCTAGGTATATGAAACTACATATTTACTACTTCAAAGCCTCCAATTTCTTGAATGTAATGAAGATTATTCCGAGCTCTGTCCACTATCATAGTCTTTGTCTTACTCCTATTTGGCTTTAGTCCATATGTTTTGCTTTTCTTCTCCCGACATCTCATTATGTCTTCCATTTCTTCTTAATTTGTTGCGATTATTAAAGTGTCATCAGCATATCTCAAGTTACTGATTTTTTGACCTCCTACTGATATTCCACCCTTCCTCCAAATGGGTGTTGTTTATTTTTACTGTGCACTTATTATTTTCATATAGACTTCTAATTAGTTGAATTAAGTGGTGGGGTGTTCCCATTTCCGCTAGTATGAACCATAGCTGCTGCCAGTTGATTTTATCGAAGGCCTTTGTGTAAGCCACAAAGCACATAAGCATAGGTGAATGAAGTTAAGTTCTATAAGAGACATACTCACTCATAATGTTTATTTAGGTGCTGGCTCAATTTTAATATGAAAATAAGTTATAGGTAAATTTATCAATTAATATAAATACTATGTGTGTATGCAATCAAATTACGGTACCTGTGATGCTGTGATGTTGATGTATACTTCTTCTTCCTCAGTGCACTGGGCGATTCGGGAACAAAATCTTCTCACAATGTCACGTGGTTAGGGTACTATTTACACAAATACTGGAGTGTTTAGCGCGACGATTGATACAGGACTATCTCTAAACTAAGATTGAAATATATGCGTGTCGTCCCGTCGCTTGCTCCCTTAAGAGTAGGGGGGGCTGTACAGGTCCGTATTAATTTACGATGACAAAACATACACACACGTTAAGTAAAGAATTAAAATATAAAATAAAAATAAAATAATAAAAATTATTAATAAAAACTGAGAATATGTGGAGGGACGTAACATTCCCACCCACCAAAATGCATATTTGCATTTTTAGTCAATATAAGGCAAAGGGCATAGCTTAACCAAAGGTCGCCTAAGTTCACCTTTCGCGGTTTGTACGATAGCTACGCGAGCAATATCATCTTGACCAAAAATTAAAGTTTTAATTCGACCCATTTGCCATTGTAAGGGAGGCTTGGTCTCATTACGTATTAGTACGAGTGTACCTATATTAGGATTACCCTCATTTTTATGCCACTTCGAGCGTTGATGAAGAGTATGTAAATATTCTCTGCTCCATCTTTGCCAAAAGTCTGCATGTAATCGTTGCAGCAATTGCCAACGACTTAGTCTATTTAAATTAACATCACTGTAATCCCGATCGGGAATTATCTTTAAAGGCTCTAGTGTAAGAAAATGACCAGGTGTTAACACTGAAAAATCATTTGGATCATTACTGACAGGACATAAGGGACGACTATTTAAGACAGCCTCTATTTGTATTAGTAATGTATTGAATTCTTCATAGGTTAAAACCTGTTCGCCTATGACTCTAGACACATGTGTTTTTACGCTTTTTATACCCGCTTCAAACAATCCACCAAAATGGGAAGCGGCCGGAGGATTTAAATGCCATGTAATGACGTCGTTTTTGTCAAAATGTGACTTAATGTCTTCTAAATAGGATTTTGCTCCTACAAAATTTGTTCCGCAATCAGAATAGACAACAGAGCAACGTCCTCGGCGTGCTATAAAACGTCTGAATGAGGCTAAAAATGCCTCGGTACTAAGTTCAGATACCAATTCTAAGTGCAAAGCCTTAGTGGCAAAGCATACAAATAGGCAAATATAGGCTTTCGTTCGTTTAGCATTTTTAAGCTTATTGGCTCGTATCAGAAAAGGACCGCCAAAGTCGACGCCAACGCAAGAAAATGGTTTGGCCTTGGATATCCGTAGGTCGGGAAGAGCCCCCATAGGTGGCTGATAATTTTGAGGTTTTAGTCTCCAACAGGAAAGACATTTTGAAAGAACACTACGAATAACACGTTTGGATGAAATTATCCAAAAGTTTTGTGACAAGGCGAAGTGCGTACCTTGAATGCCTGCATGTAGATGTACAATATGGATTTCCGAAATAAGTAATTTAATAAAATTACCTTTGGAAGGTAAAAGAAGAGGAAAGCGCTTGTCATACGCTAATTCTGACTGGCTAAGTCTTCCGCCCACTCTTAGGAGATCATGTGAATCAAAAAAGGGATTTAATTTTTTCAAATATTTGAATTTTATAGAATTACTTTTAATCTGTTCTATTTCCTCCTTCAAATATCTTTGTTGCACTAATCTAATTAGTTGATTAGTGGCGTTACTTTGTTCCTGAATAGAAAGCCTTCCAACTGTTCGTTGATTGACTGATTTTAGGTTACCAACAAATCTAAGAACATAGGAAAAGATACGTTTTAATTTTGAAAAGGAAGAAAATCGATTACAGAGATTATCGACAAATTCATCAGATGGAAAAGACAAAAGACAACTTTTCTGTTTCAATTCTAAGTTATGTTCGATAGAATCGGTCAAGGAGAATGACCAGTTATCTTCAGTAGTGCGAAGAAATTCCGGACCCACCCACCAAGCAGGAGTATTTAAGAAATCCTCGGGGAAAAGTCCACGGGACCCGTGATCTGCACTATTTAATGAAGAAGGAATATATCGCCAGTGTTTTGAAGCTATCCTGTCTTGAATATAGGAAATTCTGTTACTGACGAAGGTTTTCCATTTATATGGCTGTGAATTAATCCAATGAAGAACAACAGTCGAATCTGACCATGCGTAAATTCTACTAAACTGTATAGTGAGAGTCTGCAGTATATAAGATAATAATTTACTAAGAATTACTGCTGCATTGAGCTCGAGACGAGGAATAGTTTGTACCCTGGTAGGAGATACCTTTGTTCGGGCTAAAAGAAAATAAGTTTTGATGACTCCTGTATCATAACACACACGAAGGTATGTAACAGCAGAAGATCCACGTAAAGAAGCGTCGCAAAAGCCATGAAGCTCACAGGAAATAATTGCATTTAAAGAAATATGACGAGGTATAGTAAACTTAGATAGTATAGGCAGTTCAATTTTAAATTGTTCCCACCTTGAAGTAATTTCCAAAGGTGGAGTTGCATCCCAATCTAAATTAAGTAGCCAAAGACGTTGAATAATAGTCTTCACTATCAAAGTGACAGGATTAAGAATACCGTAAGGATCGAATATGCGAGCTATTTGGGATAAGAGATTTCGCTTTGTACAGGAAGCTTGAAGAGGTAAAATTTTGTAAAAGAAATCATCAGATGATGGATTCCATCCAAGTCCTAATACCTTTAACGAAGATTGATCTAAGTCAAATGAAAAAGACTGTTGCAGAATATGATCCAAAGGAATATTAGCGAGAGAGAATAACTGAGGGGCATTACTTGCCCATTTTCGTAACTCAAATCCACCACGTTTCAATAAAGATATTAATTCTTTTATAGCAAGAACACTATTTTCTAAAGAATCCTTTCCTGTCACCACATCGTCTACGTAAGTATCTTTTAGGAGTATAGATGAGGCTACAGGTAAGTCCGGTTCGTCGAGTGCTAGCTGCTGTAGAGTACGAATTGCAAGATATGGTGAGCTAGACACACCGAAAGTAACCCGAGTAAGTTCGTATTCAGCAATAGATTCCTGTTCCGAAAAACGCCAAAGTATTCTTTGAAATCTTTGTTGCTCAGGAGCGATAAGAATCTGAGTAAACATGGATTTAATATCTGCAGTAAAGACATATTTATGAAACCTGAATTTAAGCAATAAATTTACAAGATCATTTTGTAATTTTGGACCTGAATATAACGTATCGTTTAAAGACGGAAAGTTAGGGGCGTGTGCGGAAGCATCAAACACAACGCGCAATGGAGTAGTACTGGACTCCTTGTAAATACAATGGTGTGGTAGATAATAAGCATTATTTATTGCCGTACTTGGCTGAATAGGATTTAAATAATGATTATCTATGAAACTTTTGATAAAGCTTGAATATTGAATCTTAAGTGATTCATTTTTGGCAAATCTGCGCTCTAAAGAACTAAATCTTTGTAAGGCTAAACGTTTTGTGTCGCCAAAAGAAGGTATTTCGTTTTTGAAAGGCAGCTTTACTACAAATCTGCCCTCGGAATTTCGACAAGTGGTTTGAGTATACAGCTTCTCACAGAATGAGTCTTCCGGAGAATAAGATTTAACTTCTGGTACTTCCTCAATGGCCCAGAATTGTTTTAATGTCGCATCTAATTGCTCAGAATCATTAGCAGAAAATGACGTGAAAAAGGAATGAATATTTGTTATATTTGTAGGTGGAATATTTCCCATCAAAACATAACCGAAACTTGTTTCAAGAGCTGAAAGCTGATCATTACGGGTTTTAATAATTCCTCCTGTTAAGATGTAAGGAAAGATATTTGCTCCTAATAGAACATCAACTTTACCTGGAATATTTGCCATTTTATCAGCCAACCTTAAATGTTGAAGATACGGCAAGTTGTCTAAAGAAATTGGAACAGTTGGCATATTTTGACAGATTTGAGGAAGAATTATTGCATCTATCTCGCAATGAAAGTTTATGTCATAAGACGAAGAAATGTTCAATTTTACGCCTGATTTGGCTGGGGTGCACATTCTATCAAGACCTTGTATCGATAAAGCCGCATTGAATTTAGGGAGACTTAATTTGTCTGCACATTCTTTACTAATGAAGTTAGCTTGAGACGCACTGTCTAATAAGGCTCTAACTTCCAAGGCTTTACCAAAACGATCGAGAACATAGATTGTAGCTGTAGCTAGCAAGACATTATTTGTCAAAGTATTTGATAAGGCGGATACAGAAGGCATAGGATCGTTAGATGAACTAGCAACCTCGTTGTGAGAAGAAGAAGAAGAATCATTCGCATTGAGATTATCAAAGTGAAGAGAAGTATGATGTTTTTTATTACAATGTGTACATCTTTTGGATGAAAGGCATTTGATCGTAACATGAGTTTTAGACAAGCAGTTTATACAACATTTATTCTGTTTAGCAAAGTCAAAACGTTTTTGAGGTGATTCAGCAAGAAATTGATTGCATTTAAATAAAGCATGATCTGAACCACAAAATAGACACTTATTTTTGACAGAACTGGTCAAAAATGTAGAAGTTTGACGAGATGAATACCTTACGTTATTAGAAGGATCGGAATTAGTAGATTTAACATTTTTGCTGACTTGTCTTTTATATGACTCCAATGAAGTGCAACGCTGTAATGCGAACTTATAAACTTCCTCATAGGAAGGTACATTTTTTGAAGCAAAGTGTAATTCGAAAGCCCTAACTGTTTCTACATCCAATTTGTCCATCAGTAAATTCATTAGAATAAAGTCCCATTGAGCGGGAGAAAAAAGTAATTTTTCTAAAGAGGCTAAGTTTTCATTGAAAATATCTAATAATTTTCTAAGTGAAACGGGATCATCAGTTTTAACCACACTGGCATTTTGAATATTTTTCCATAATGCTCTAGATAAGTCTCGTTTACCTTCATAGCGATCAATTAAGGTGTTGTAAGCAATTATATAATTAGAATCTTGGAGCTTAATGCTTTTAATTAAATTGTAAGGTACTCCCTTAAGTGATTGCAGAAGATAACTAAACTTTTCTATATTAGAAAGATCAGAATTATTATGTACAAGAGCATTATATAAGTCTATAAAAGTGGGGAAATCTGTAATCTCGCCCGCAAATATACTTAAATTTAGTTTAGGAAGATTTACGTTAGTTTTTGATTTGATTTGTGGATCAGCGGACACATTTTGAGTTCCACTAGTTGTATCATTTAATAAAGAATTATGTTTAAAATAAAGAGAAGCTATTTTATTAATACTATTGGCAAATTCAAACCTAATTATTTCTTCCGTATCCAAATTTGCGTCTTCCTCGACAGCAATTAAATTAATTAATTCAGTATGCTGATTATTGAAGCTAGTATTGATAGCTTCATAATCTTTTGCAGCAAAGAGAAACCCTGGAATTAATGAACCATCAACCAACACTTCCTCTGCCAGCTTTTCCATTTGTTTAATCTTACAAATGTCAACGTTTCTCAATGCACGCAAACGAACAATTCTATTTGAACTTCTAGAAGACATTATTGTAGATATAGAAAAAGAAATTTATGTAACACAAAGAACCTTTAAAGAATGATCTCAATAAATTCAGTATGTTCTCGTATATGTAATATATGTAATACTTTTAAAGTTATGAAACTCAATAAGTATCAGTAAGAATAAATATTTATTATATATGAGTATGTATAATCGAGCAAACAAAAAAAACAACACTCCAAGTATTATTTAAACAAAATCAATATATATTTATTTAATTGTAACTAGAAATATACGCATAAAATATTTTTTAAAACCAGTAGTTCAATTAATATTGCGTTTTTTTTAATTTCCTAAGTTATATAAAATAAATATATAATCATATAAACCCCTTGTATTTAAAGAATTCTAAATTGTAGATTGTAACAGAAATTGAACGTTTTTGGAAAGTTTCAACGGCTGTACTTCGATTTAACAATAAGTCAGGTAGAGACCCTGGTTTGGGATTATCGCATCTGTTGCAAGATGTGTACCGCTGTGGAATTTATGTACCGATAGTGGAAATTTTTCAATGATTTTAAACGACCTTTGGTAAGAAACTTTGCCCAATATTTAAAAATTTATATAATTTGATCACGTTTTTAATTGAATAAATTATTTAAACTAATTTTAATCCGGCTCGAAGGACCAATGAATGAAGTTAAGTTCTATAAGAGACATACTCACTCATAATGTTTATTTAGGTGCTGGCTCAATTTTAATATGAAAATAAGTTATAGGTAAATTTATCAATTAATATAAATACTATGTGTGTATGCAATCAAATTACGGTACCTGTGATGCTGTGATGTTGATGTATACTTCTTCTTCCTCAGTGCACTGGGCGATTCGGGAACAAAATCTTCTCACAATGTCACGTGGTTAGGGTACTATTTACACAAATACTGGAGTGTTTAGCGCGACGATTGATACAGGACTATCTCTAAACTAAGATTGAAATATATGCGTGTCGTCCCGTCGCTTGCTCCCTTAAGAGTAGGGGGGGCTGTACAGGTCCGTATTAATTTACGATGACAAAACATACACACACGTTAAGTAAAGAATTAAAATATAAAATAAAAATAAAATAATAAAAATTATTAATAAAAACTGAGAATATGTGGAGGGACGTAACATTATAAGCATAGGAGTATTGAATTTACGAGTTTTTTTGATTAGCTGTCTGACATTAAGGATGTATTATCGTGTGCCTTTTCCTAGGAAAAATCCCGCTTGTTCTTCTGATATCTGAGGCAATAGAAAAGCTTTTAGTCTTTCAGATATTACATGAAGTAGAACCTTCCTTGCAGAGGGTTAACATTCTGTAGTTGCTCCAATTTAGCGGAGTTCCTTTTTTGAATATAGGGATAAAAGTGGATGTTGTCCAGTCGTTGGGCCACTCTACGGTTTACCAAATCTTTTTGCAGATCATATGCATAACATTTACTTCAGCAGCTTCAGACTCTTTTAAAACTTCTGCGGTGATTTGGTCTGTGCCAGGAGATTTTCTATTTTTTAACTTTTTGATTGATTTTTCTACCTCTGACTTTAGGTCATTTATAATATGTTGATTTTGATCCATTATTGTTTGTGTGATTGGTTTAAATTCCCTGGATAGATATCGGACTTTGCTATATAGCTCATGGGATTCATACCGGTTTGCACGTCTCTCTAGTTCTTTGCATTCTTCATTTATATGTTTGTTTTTATCATTTCTACATGCTCTTTTAATTTTTCTATTTAACCTTGCTAATTCATTTTTGTTGCTGTCGTTTTGATATATGAGAGATTTGATTCTCCTTCGCTCTTCAAGAAGTTGCAGCGTTTTGTCTGTCATCCAGTGTTTTCTCTTGATGATCTTTTTTTCAGTTTTGGTTCTTTTTACAGATGTTTCTATGACATTTCTAAAACCTTTTCACATTTCTTCTGGGTTGTCATGTGTGTTCAATATACTAGTTTCCTTTAATGCATCTCTAAATGTTTTCGGATTTGAAATCTCCAGCCTGTTTTGATTTTGATGCGTTATTGTCCTTCTGAGCTTCATCTTGAAGCAAGCCCATAACAATTTATGATCGGATCCACAATCAGCTTTTGGTCTAGTTTTTACGTTTGTAAAACATGTCTTCGATCTGCTCCTAATCAATATGTAGTCGATTTGGTTCGTGTATTCTCCATTTGGGCTGGTCCACGTCGATAAACGACGGGCATGATGTTCGAACATTTTGTTTATAATGGCCAAACTGTTTTCAGTTCCAAAATCCAATAAAGGTTCGCCTTGGCTGTTTCTAATACCTGACCCATAGTTTCCTACATTTTGGATGTTATCGTTTCTTGTTTCTCCTACCTTAGCGTTAAAATCGCCCATGATTATGAGTGGCTGATTAGATGAAATATTTTTTATTATGTCTTCAATAACGGAGTATACGTCTTTCACTTTATTGACTACCACGTCTAAGGTTGGCATATAGACCTGAAGAATGTGCATTTTGTTTGGTGATGCTAAGTAAGGTTATTTTTATAAGTCTTTAATTTATCCGTTGGTAATAATACACGTATTGTGAAACTTTTTTAGTCACCATAATTGCAACACCATTTCTTCCTGTGTTATTTGTTCCCAATATATTGAAATGATTTCAATATGTTAAAAAGGATATAATAATAAAAATAAAAATAAAAACGTTTATTGCCATTCTAAGATATTTACATTTCAAAACTTAAGATATTTTAGCCTTCTTTCTTCCTCGACGCCCTACTCGTGCACCGCCAGCTCTTGAAGATTTCTCCTTTCGGTTCCTGGATTTTCCTGGGTGGTGTCCTCGTCTGCTTCTGTAGGTACTAAAATCGGCAAACGTACCTACTTCCCTGCACACGCCTGGTTAGACCCTGATCAGGTGGTCGATCAGTCTATGGGTGGATCTGTGTATCCTCTGGATCCTGTTCTTCTCGAGGATATCCCTGGTCTTTCGCAGTCTTCGAGTGGCCTGGTTGAAGAACCACCTGGTTCTGTTCTCGGCCACTTCCCTTAGTGGCGTGTATCCTAACCTGTTCTTGATTGTAGCATTCGTGACTCTATCCTCCCATGCTGTTCCGTCGATGATTCGGTAGCATGAGTTTTCAGTTGCTTCCAACTTTTTCCAGTGTGATTCCGCAATGGAGCTCCACACTGGAATAGCATACAGAATCACCGACCTAACATATGCTTGGTAGAGCTGAATTTTCTTCGCCTTCGAGAGTGGACTGGACCTAAAAATGAAAGGAAGTATTAGTTTTTTAGCTGCATTAGCTTTTACCTTAGTTTTTTGTGTATGCACCCGGAAGTTGAGTTTTCTATCGAGGTGGACTCCTAGGTATTTGACCGTCTCTGTTTCCTGAATTCTGTTGTCTCCTACTGTGATCTGGTTCCGTAGTTGTCGTCTATCCTGGCCGAAAATGATGAACTGCGTTTTTTCGGCGTTGATCTTGATTTTCCATTTTTCGGTGTAGTCCGTGATTCTTTCCAGGTGGCTCTCCATGTTATCTATGATTCTTCTTTCGTCTTTTCCGGATGCATACACTGCTGTGTCGTCTGCATACAGGGCTGTAGAAGTCCTTGGATCTGTAGGGAGGTCTGAAACAAAAATGTTATATAAAATGGGTGATAAAATGCTGCCCTGAGGCATTCCTTCCTGGATTTCTTGAATCGTCGACATCTTTTGGTCAGCTGAAACTTGGAATGTTCTATTAGATAGATACATGTCGCAGATGTTGATGAGGTAGTGTGGAAGTCTAGCCTTGTCCATCTTGTAGATTAGTGCCTTCTTCCAAACCGTATCGTAGGCTTTCTCTATGTCCAGTATGGCTAATCCTGTCTTCTGTTTCCTGTTGAATTTTATCTTCGTGTCGCTGATGATCCTTGCTAATTGGAGTTCGCAGTTTCTTCCTTTTCTGAAACCAAACTGGTCTTCTTGGATGACTCCTCTTCTTTCTGTATGCTTCACCAGTCTCTTGTAGATGATTTTTTCTAAGATCTTTCCCATCGTTTCCAGGAGTGATATGGGCCTGTAGCTTTCCGGTCTTCTTCCATCTTTCCTTGGTTTCAGAAGAGGTATAATCTTGGCGTGTTTCCAGTTGTTTGGAAAATGTCCTTTTTCCAGGCAGTATTTGAAGATATAGTACAGTTGTACTATGATCTTCTTCGGAAGTTCCTTGAGGGTGATGTTGTGGATTCCTTCTTGTCCTGGTGCTCTGCTTCCTTTCAGTTTCCTGATGATTTTTGCAACTTCACTTGGGCTGATGTGGTCTTCTTCGTCTATTTGGAACTCGTTCCTTCTTCTGATCCTGTTGTATTCTTGCTCGACTTTCCTCTTTGTTCTTGCATCTGACATATCCTGGTTTTGTCTGTGTGTGGCTGCCATCTTCCTTGATATTGCATCAACTTTTCCCTTGTTCCCTCGTTGTCCATGATTTGTGGCATCTTTTGTTTTCCTCTTCTTCTTGCCTTCAGCATTTTCCAAACGTTTCCATGGTTTTCTTCAGCTCTTCTGATGTTGTTGTGCCACTGGTTTTCAGTAAGACTTCTCAGTCTTACTCTTATTTCTTCGGATAGGATGTCTCCGTAGTCCTTGAATTCCTGTCTTCTGGTTCTTTGGAATGCTCGTCTGGCCTTGTTTCTATCCTTGATGATGTCCTGTAGTTCTGTTGGGATGATCAGTCCTCTGTTGTTCGTCATGGATTTTGGGATGTTGGCTTCCATTGCTCGTTGGATTCTTCTTGTGATTTCTTCGATCTTTTCTTCCACTTCTTCTGTTGATTGGAATTCTCTCTTCATTTCCATTTGGTTTAGCTGTCTTCTGTAGTTAGGCCAGTTAGCATCTTTCCATCTCCATCTTTCTACTGGTTCTATCCTTGGCAAGTCGACTCTCGATGTCATCCTTCCTATTACTGGTTTGTGGTCCGAACTGCATTCGAAGTATGTTCTGACGTCTTCCATTATTACATCCTTGGTGATGAACAGGTCCAGTGTTGAGTTGTTGTGTTCTCTTATTGGATTGATCCTTGTTGGTTCGTCTGGAGCGAATAACATCCTATCTCTGTCCTCGCAGTATCTTAGTAGAGTTGTTCCTGGTGCTGTGTCCGTCATACATCCCCATGCTGTGTGTTTGGCGTTGAAATCTCCTGCTACGACTACGGTTGGTGCAGAGTTAAGTAAGGCATCCAGTTCTTCTATGGCTAGATCTTCCGAGTGTTTCCTGTAAATTGAGAAAATATTAGCTATACCTACTTTGATTCCAACACTTTCGAAGTGGTGTGTGTCTATTAAAACTTGATTCCATTCTATGTTGTTCTTAACATAGATGGCTACTCCTCTGTCGTTTGGTTCGTCTCTTCTTCCGAATCCATCGTAGTTTGTTATTCTTGGAAGTTGGGATTTCGTCATGTATCTTGTTTCAGACAGGCATATGACATCTGGGTTATGTCTTACCACTGTCTCTCGAAGTTCGCTGATCCTTAGCCTCAGTGATGCTATGTTGAACTGGAGAATCTTCAGGTGTTTATGGTTCATTGTAGATCTCTTCATACTTCATGAAAACCATTGCTTTTTCGGCAAATGATTTTGCTTGTAATAGTTCTCTCTTCATATCCTGAAGAATTGCCATCATTTTTTGGACATTAACTACTTCGTTAATTTCCGCCCAGGTGCTTTTGATTCCGTCATTCCTTGGTGTCTGTTGTTCTCCTTTGCTTGCTTGTGCATATGATATGCCACTAGAGATCTTCCTGAATGTTGAAGGATGGGGCGCTGGTGGAGCTGTCTTCTGAGGCTGGTTCCTCGCTCTTCTTGCTGCCTGTCTATCGAGATATTCAATGTGCTTGCTGCACATGGGATAATTGGAAGTGTGTGCCTCCTGGCAGTTGCAACACTTTACTTTATTTATCTGTCCTTTCGGCAGAGGGCAGTGTCTTGTTTGATGTCCATTAGCACACTTCATGCATCTGGGCTGCTTGAAGCAATTTCTGGCTGAGTGTCCGAACTCCTGGCAGTTGTAACACTGCGTTGCCCTGGAAGGTTTGGAGTAGGCGTCCCATTTCACTCTGATGTTTTGCACTCCATTAATTTTCTTAATCTCCTTTAAATCTTGCTGTTTGTCGACTTGCAGTAAGTAGGAGCTGCTTTGTGCTCCTGGCTTCCTGGTTTTAAGTTCGGTAACCTTTCCGATTATGCCTTGCTCTCGTAGATCGGCTTCGACCTCGTCGAGGTCCATTCCTGGAGCCGCCTTCATGACAATTTTCTTCGTAACCTCAGACTTCTTTGTGAAGGTATGGAAGGCCGTAGATGTTGAGATGAAGTCCTGTTTTAATTTTTCGTAGTCTTCGTTGGTCCTAAGGTACACCCTTGTACCTGCTTTTCCGGACGGTGATATCTGAAAGTTATTGTGCCCCAATAACTTCGTGATTTCTTTGATGAAAGTTGAGTAACTCCCTATTTGTCCTGCTATGACAAGGGGAGGTACCCTTTCTTTCCTGTTGTTGGCTGTTGGAGTGGCTTCTTCCGTGTCGACTGTAGTTAAAACTTGATAACGGTTTTTAGTTGTAACCGTTCCGCTGGTAGTTGGTCGTTGTCTTGCACCTGCGATGTTTTCGTGGGAATTTCTTCTTTGGCATTTAACTGCTTGGAAGGGTTCCTCCTCCATGATTTCAATATTGTTGGAAGCCATTGTTGCTGTGGTTTCTTCTACTGAATTTTCGACTTGTCCTATTTCGGTATCTTGTAACTGTTCCTTATCCTGGGCGGGTCCACCTCTCCTTGAGGTGGGCCTGAAGCTTCTATTCTTGAATAGTTTCCTGTGTAGTGGGAATTCTCGTCTTATTGGACTGGAAGCTGAAATTAGATCTGCAATTTTATTAGTAATAACAGTTTTATCGTCTTTTTTAGTCTTGAAAAAGACTAAATCAGAGATATCCTGATTTTTCTTACATGAAAACAATTCAGTCAACGTAAACCGTTCAGTTTACCGCCGACTGGATTGGGTTGGGTTAGCTGTTTTGTCGTCAGATCTGCCACGTAGACAGCGTGAAACTGACCAATACGCATCCAGATCTGCGCATTTCTCACCCTTCGGCCTTCTGATTGGTCCCTGACTTTATCCTATTTTCTGATTGGTGAGTTAACGGTCACGCCCACTTTCAACACTCACCAAGGCCACGAAAATGGGATAAAAGACGGTGCACTTTTTGCAGAAGGCCTATTCGGTTTCGAGTTTTAATCTAGATAAGACCTCTGGTTGGGGAATACCCATTCATTGTTAAATAACTAGCATTTTCATATTCGAAACCTTGGAAGAGAGTTAGACTTCTCTTCCGCCCTTTCTTCAAGATCCAGCTTGGTATTATTATTTAATATTCGTAAGAATATTATTGGGTATTTTATTTTATTTCAGAAACATTTCCATTTCATTGTGCTATGTTTATTTGATATTTCATATATACCTTATTTTACTTGCAGCTTGTGATATTTGTAGATGCTTATTTCTTACACTGATATTATTTGACTGTGACATTTATTTGTGGTTATTTGTTTATAATCTTGAATACCTTTTTTCTGTCGCAACGTGGTTGCTCCAGAGCTATTTTTATTATTAATTTTATTATTAGTTTCCAGCTTAAACTAATCTTACCTCTCTTACAGCCATTTGAATTATTTGTCTTTAAACTATACTTATATCTCATATTTATGTGCATTGATATATATTTGTGTGTATATTTCTTAATAACCAACCGTTATTCTCTATTACAGATAAGTTGTTTATATTTACTTTCTTTTCTACCTATTTATTATTTTATGTTTGTTTCTGTCGTTTTCCATACTCTTACCCATTTGTTTTAGGTACCTCTCCGATCTTCTTACGTGGTGTGTCTGGAGGTTAGTTCGCGCTTCTGCTCTGCCGTATCGGCCTAGCAACAACCACGTCCTCCGCAAGCTTGAACAAAAAGTTAGATACCATTTCATACGGTTACTAAAGACGGTCTCCGAGATATCTTATCTCCGGGATCCAAACTTGAGTAACACGTACTATAAGTGGATAACTTTGTACAAGCACGAGGCTTACATCCTTTCGTTTTGCTTGGTCACACACGTCGTCTTACGAAGACCGAAGATATACTCTCTATATGGGGAAAACCTTGGCGAACTGACCCCGACGCACCGATTTTTAGTAAATAAAGAAAACCTTCTTCCGATTTTCTTTTATTCTTCCTTTCCCTCTGTTTGTCATTTGTTTTAGTAAAAATGGATTCACAGAGGCTTACACGATCGTCTGCCGCAGCAGACAGAGCGACTGGTGGAGATCCACAACCTCCCGTGGAATCACCTCAGCGACATGGCGCCCAACTCACGGGGACAACAGATCCTCAACCCACACCGACAGAGCTGCCGACGCTCCTAGCAGCTTTAATGCAAGCCGTAACAGCGCTGACGCTAGCGCAATCAGCGAAGACCGAACCAGCAACCCCTCCTCCGGCACCGACACTACCCACCACCAAATGGAGGCCAACCCTACAAAAATTCTCAGGCGGCGAAACAGAGAGTCCTGAAGAATTCCAAGACGCTGCAACGGAACACTTGACGAACATAGGACTCGATGAAAGACACTGGACAGCCTACATACTAGAAGAAGGACTAGCCGGCGACGCAGCCACATGGGCCGAAGACCACGCCAATCCAAAACTAGATCATGGTACGTTCTTTACCCGTCTTATTGATCACTTTAGTCACTCTTCCCAGATTACCAAGCTACTTGCCAAGCTATACGGCCAGTGGCAGAGAAAAGAGTCCGCAGCAGAATTCATCACCAAGAAGATGGCCCTCTTCAGACGAGTAGCCCCCGAGGTGTCGGAGGAGAAGCGATGCAGAATCATCAAGGACCAGTTAAAACCAGAGATTCGAAAACATATGAGAATAGCCACCCCAAGGACCGAGGAAGAGCTCCGGCGAGCCGCAGATGAGTTGGAACTTGACAACCGACTAGCTGCCACCACGTCAAGTCCATCCACCCAGAACAGCAACTCGAGATCCGAAAATCAACCCCGCAACCAACCAGCCCCGAGAACCTCTGAGACGATTGACGACTGGCGCAACCGAGGACCAAACAACCGTCAACAGAGCCGCCCTGTACCCAGACCACGTGCCCAGGACCAGAACCAGGGAAACGACAACCGGGGCACACTCAACTAAGGACCTCAGCCGCAGTAGTGCCCCAGCTGAACCCGATGGAACATCAGCCCACCTCATCTCACCTCCCAAAGATTTCCGCAGAAGTCAACACCCAAAGGATCAGAGCACTAGTCGAAACTGGTGCATCCGGCAACTTCATCAGCAAGAACCTGATCCAGAGGGAGGAAATACGAGGCGGTCCATCCACAGTCCGGCTGGCGTGCGAAGGCCACACGTCCCGCAGTCTAGGGACAACCGAAGTCAACATCCGATTCTCAAACAGCTTCCAATCCAAGGTAAAATGCATCGTAGTCGAGCAACTCCACCATGACATAGTATTGGGCATGCCATGGCTCAAGCAAGAAGAAGTCCTAGTAGACATACCCCGTAAATGTCTGCACGCTGGGATCCAGAGCCGCCGAACACTATACTGGGAAGCTCCGAAGAAGACTACAAGCAACACCTCAACACAGAAGCTACAACCGGATCAAGCTCCGGAATTCGCCTTCCACACTATCCAAGAGACGATCCAAAACTACAACGACGTCTTCGACGATAGAATCCGCCAGCCGACCACCAAAGCCGTCTCCATGCGGATCGACCTGACCGACGACAGACCAATCAACGTCAGGCCATACAAGTACTCCCAAGAGAAAAAGCGGATAATGTTTCAAGAGGTCCAAGAAATGTTATCCGCTGGAGTAATCCGTCCAAGTAAGAGCCCCTACAACAGCCCCGTCGTCATCGTGACCAAGAAGGATGGTACGCCGAGGTTCTGTGTCGACTACAGAAAAATCAACAGCATCACCGTGGACGAAGTTTCGAACATGCCACCGATCCATGACAGCATCAAGGAACTGGGCACAGCAACAATCTTCTCAACCCTTGATCTAAAAAGCGGTTTCTGGCAGATACCGCTCGCCGAGGAGTCCAAGCCCAAGACAGCCTTCAGCCTACCCGATGGATCGGCGTTCGAATTCACAGTGATGCCCTTTGGTTTGAAGAACGGCCCCGCTGCCTTCCAGAAGCTGGTCACGACAGTCCTTGCCGGATACGTTGATGTCTTCGTCAAAGTCTACATGGACGACATCATCATCTTCTCTAACGACTGGGAAGAGCACCAGAGACACCTCCAACTGGTCTTGGAACGACTACGAACTCATGGCCTATGGGTTTCCCTGAAGAAGTGCAAGTTTGCAGCGAACGAGCTTGAATACCTAGGCCATAAGATCACATCCGAAAATACCCAACCACTAGAGAAACACTGCGAGAAAATCAGAGGATTCTCCACTCCGAGGACCTTGAAACAAGCCAGAAGCTTCATCGGCACCGCAAGTTGGCTCCGAGATTTCATACCAAACTTCGCCACGATGGTCACCCCACTAACAGACCTGACAGCCGGCAACAAAAAGTTTAAATGGAACAGCCAAGCAGACCAAGCGTTTAACGACATCAAAAACGCAATATCCGGCAACTTAGAACTAAAACGGCCTGATGCCAGCCAACCGTTCAATTTGCAAACCGATGCCTCCGAAATTGGAATGGGAGCAGTACTGTTTCAAGGTCCCGCCAACGATAGAAAAATTGTGGCCTACAGCTCGACAAAACTGAGACCAGCCGAGCGTAGGTACCACATCAACGAGAAGGAGTGCCTCGCAGTGGTTTGGGCCCTGAAAAAATTCAAACACTTCATCCAAGACCAGAAGTTCACCTTGTACACAGATAGCAGAGCCCTCCTTTGGTTGGATAGATACAAATCCGACAAAGCCAAGCTGTCCCGATGGGCCCTGTTGTTACAAGAATTCAACTTCGATGTCGTCCACATCCCCGGCAAGGACAACGAGCTACCCGACCATTTGTCCCGCAATCCGGCCCAAGACGAGAGACCACACCACGACTCCGACGCCGAAGTGGAACGCCTCGCCTGGCCCCAGACCCTAGACTCACAAGACGACGACTTCCCCCTGCTGTGCCTCCTAGACGACGACGAAGAGCAAGCAGCCCATCCCATCCTCGACGACCTCGCAGACATGCCCCTACAGACAAGAATCCAGAGGGATCACCAAGTCCACCCCGGCATGAAGCGATTCATCAAGCGATGGCACAGAATCTCCAGACGAGGACCTCGAGATGACATCGAAAGATCCCTCGTCGAAGAATTCACAGTCGAGAACGAAGCAGCCTTCTACAAGGATCAAGACAAACTCCGACTGATAGTTCCCCCCGGCTTCCGTCCAGAAATCATGAAAGTCTACCACGATAGCGACGAAGCCAACCACCCCGGCCAAGAAGAGACCACGAGAGCCATCCGAGAAGTCTACTACTGGCCCACGCTGTCGAAGGACGTCACCAAACACGTCAGAACCTGCGTCACCTGTGCCACCACGAAAGCAGCTCAACGACAGCCCAAAGCCCCCATAGTCCCACGAAGTCCGACCGCCCCATGGGAACGAGTCTCGTTCGACATCCTCGGACCTTACCCTACAGCCAGAGGCACCAAGAATAAGTACATCCTGCTAGCCACCGACTGCCTGAGCAATTGGCTGGAATACAGATGCACACCCGCCGCCAAAAGCAGAGACATCATCAGTTTTCTACAGGAAGAAGTTTGCAATAGATGGGGCAGACCTTCAACAATAATTACAGACAACGCCGTCCAATTCCGCACAGACGCCTGGGAGAGGTTCCTGCGGAAACATACTATCGAAGGTGAGAAGAGCCCCATCTATCACCAAAGAGCAAACCCTGTAGAACGAAGAGTGCAAGAACTAAAAAAAGGTCTGAGGGCTAGAGTGAAGTCGAACGAGGATCCACGATGGGACACCTACGTTGCGGACATTGTATTCAGCCTCCGTACCAGAAAAAACAATGCCACGGACCAAACTCCAGCCGAACTACTCCTTGGATACCGCCCGAGACGTTCCCAGGAGACAGAGCATGAGGTCCACCAACAGGAAACACGAGAGCAAAGAGTCAATCGAGCCATCCAACGAGCGACCATCTACGCCCGGAACCTGTTCCCCGACAACCCTGACGCCCGACAACCCCGTACGTACCTCCCAGGAGAACAAGTATTGGTCCGAAACCACATGAAGGGAAACTTTGGCCAGACATGGACAGGACCACATACCGTCTTGAGAGCAGCCGGAGACCATACGTACGAGGTTCATAGAGACCAGGATGTAGACAGACTAATCCACGTCGACGACATCCGACCAGCCCCACCACCACGAGACGTAGTCAACGACGCCGCCAACGACGCAGCAGAAGACGACAACGTCCAATAAGTGCAAATCAAACGAACTTTCTTATTTTTTTTCAAAACATATCTCTGAACATTTTTTTTCTCCTTTTTTCAAAATAATTTTTAAAGTTTTTGTACATCTTCCGACAAGGACAATAAAGGAACTGATCTCCACTCATTCCAAGTCGGAAGATTTTGTTTATATAACATTTTTTCCTATATTTACGAATTTGTAAAAACCTAAGTTTTTTTCGCTACACTTACTAATTTGTAAAAATGAATTTTCTCAATAAAAGAAAAAAAAGTATTCTCCAACCAACCAGTCTCGAAAGGGGGGGGGATGTCGTCAGATCTGCCACGTAGACAGCGTGAAACTGACCAATACGCATCCAGATCTGCGCATTTCTCACCCTTCGGCCTTCTGATTGGTCCCTGACTTTATCCTATTTTCTGATTGGTGAGTTAACGGTCACGCCCACTTTCAACACTCACCAAGGCCACGAAAATGGGATAAAAGACGGTGCACTTTTTGCAGAAGGCCTATTCGGTTTCGAGTTTTAATCTAGATAAGACCTCTGGTTGGGGAATACCCATTCATTGTTAAATAACTAGCATTTTCATATTCGAAACCTTGGAAGAGAGTTAGACTTCTCTTCCGCCCTTTCTTCAAGATCCAGCTTGGTATTATTATTTAATATTCGTAAGAATATTATTGGGTATTTTATTTTATTTCAGAAACATTTCCATTTCATTGTGCTATGTTTATTTGATATTTCATATATACCTTATTTTACTTGCAGCTTGTGATATTTGTAGATGCTTATTTCTTACACTGATATTATTTGACTGTGACATTTATTTGTGGTTATTTGTTTATAATCTTGAATACCTTTTTTCTGTCGCAACGTGGTTGCTCCAGAGCTATTTTTATTATTAATTTTATTATTAGTTTCCAGCTTAAACTAATCTTACCTCTCTTACAGCCATTTGAATTATTTGTCTTTAAACTATACTTATATCTCATATTTATGTGCATTGATATATATTTGTGTGTATATTTCTTAATAACCAACCGTTATTCTCTATTACAGATAAGTTGTTTATATTTACTTTCTTTTCTACCTATTTATTATTTTATGTTTGTTTCTGTCGTTTTCCATACTCTTACCCATTTGTTTTAGGTACCTCTCCGATCTTCTTACGTGGTGTGTCTGGAGGTTAGTTCGCGCTTCTGCTCTGCCGTATCGGCCTAGCAACAACCACGTCCTCCGCAAGCTTGAACAAAAAGTTAGATACCATTTCATACGGTTACTAAAGACGGTCTCCGAGATATCTTATCTCCGGGATCCAAACTTGAGTAACACGTACTATAAGTGGATAACTTTGTACAAGCACGAGGCTTACATCCTTTCGTTTTGCTTGGTCACACACGTCGTCTTACGAAGACCGAAGATATACTCTCTATATGGGGAAAACCTTGGCGAACTGACCCCGACGCACCGATTTTTAGTAAATAAAGAAAACCTTCTTCCGATTTTCTTTTATTCTTCCTTTCCCTCTGTTTGTCATTTGTTTTAGTAAAAATGGATTCACAGAGGCTTACACGATCGTCTGCCGCAGCAGACAGAGCGACTGGTGGAGATCCACAACCTCCCGTGGAATCACCTCAGCGACAGTTTGACGTCAGTCGCTCGGACCTAAGCCAAGAAGCAGGAAAATAGACTGTGATACTATGGTCAACCTTCCAGTTGCGAGTCTCACCGTCTACTTTTAAAAAGGATACAACTTAAATGGATTTTTATATGAGTTTGTTGTTCATGAATTTCATGAAGCCTTCACAATGTGGGTTCGACTCTGAAATAAAAGAGAGAAAAAGATTAGTAAATTGTTAAATAAATTAATTTTGACTTACCTGGTATAGTGTTAATAATTTCTGAATAGTATAGTTGCCTAGTGTATAGGTGAATCGTCTAAACCTTAAAAAGAATAAAAAAAGAAGAATTCTTAAAAAATATTTAAACATAGAAATTTTAAAAAACGTCAGGAAATAAACTGTCAAGCAAGTCTGTGGGAGCTAAATTAATAGGGGTTTTGTTAAATAAGAAATTACAATGATGTGGAGATGAAAAGAATAAATTGTATTAGCATTGTAATAGAATAAGTTTTATATCTGAACATTTTTTTTTATAAATTCCCAAATTAGATGTGATTAAAGTGATTATGAGAAATTAATGTGGATTGACAAATGTGTCAAAACAGGATAGTTTTATGGTTTAAAAAAATAGAAGACGAAAAGAAAAAGAACGTTGGTTGCTGTTACCAACGGATAATAGGTTTTTTTGGGGAGGCCGACGAGGATTTTTCGACGAAGGGGAGCCCTGAAACTGTGGAATAGGTCGGGAGTTTTTTTTAACTCGTCTAATTAGAATTTTAGTTTTTCCACAGTTTCCACAGCAGAGATATCCAGAATTTGTTCCAGAGAGTAAAAGAAACAATTTGACTTATAAATTATTATTGGAGTATAGAAATGTCATTTAAATTGAGAAAATTAAAATTCATGAATTAACATAATTGCGATAGGCCTTAAAAAAATTAAAAATATTAATGATCATTAAATTAAAAATAAAATAGTACGTACCTTAACTTCCGAAGGGGGGATTGATATTCCAGTTTCACCGATTATTTTGCGAGTAGTTAGTTTTCTTTAAATAAATCAGAACTGTTTTAAAGTGAGGTTGGATAATAATTTTGGGGATCATTTGAAATTTTGATTATATTTGAATGCAAGTTAAAAGTCAGCGGAATAAAGTGTTCATTTTCTTTTTCTTTATAGTTCATTTAAACACTTTATAAAGTTGCAATATTTATTTAGTTTTTAGGTACTTGTAGAGAGTCTCCACATTTTATAATAAATTTTTATTGTCACGACACTAAACCACATTAAGATTTATACAATTCCTATTTTTGTAAAATTTTAAAGGCAACCCAAGTTGCAGACGAATTTTATTGTTTATATTAAATTTGTTCAATATTAATAAATAACGTGCTTCATTTGGGTTAATTTATCAAAAGTCTAAAGTAAATTTTGGTTTAATTTCTTTTTGAACTCTACCAGGAGACTACAGAGTCGACGTCACACAGTGGCAGATTGCTTAGAACACATAATTGAGCTAGCTGAGGTATATATTAAATTAAACAACGAACCACATATTTTAAAAATTACAACATCTATTATAAATAAAAATAAAATTAATAGTATACCACTTTTTCAATATATACAACACGATCAGCCGTTCGGAAGGGTCCTTGTCCTCTTCAAAGGGTCTCCGAAAGTCCGCATATATCTAAATCCTCTCTTTCGACTTCTCGTTGTAGTATATGCAGTTTGACTGGTTGCAAAAATCCTCGAAAATTTCAGGTTGCTTTTCCCATTATTTTCTTAACTGAAAATCTGATTTTCTTCCATGCGCCAATTTTGCATGTGTTGCCTGGTTGCTCACAAACACATGCCCGGTAGCCCATGTGACACTAGATGCCCGGAATCATCTGAGCGCCGATCGCTCATCGGATCGCTAAGCATATCTAACTGATTCGATACATTCATGATGGTGTAGTCACGTTAATATAATCGGGTGGTTTCCCCTTGCCTACCTGATCGCAGTATCACGGCCGGTTGAATCAGTATGTGATATCCGCCCGTGAGTATCTGTCATTAAGCCAACAGTAGAAATTATTCCGCTATAGCCTTAATGAAGTAATGTCATAGGTGCTGCCCTATACCATGTCCTCAGTTGGTCCACGGGTGCATATTTGCTAAAACCTTATTCACACCTATTTCATTTTACACATTTACTTATCAGCCAGTGGGAGGCGTTGAGGATTCCACCGCCCGTCCGTACGGAAGTACAGAAGAGTCCCTACTTAATTCAGAACTCTTCCTCCACGCAAGCTGGGAAGGACACGGACTACACTAACACACATACACAAATACATAATGCACAAATAAGATATAAAGGACACACAAAAATATTTAAATTTGTCCCGAGAGCACAAAATACATCATGAGATTTTTTTAGCCAAAATTATGGTTCTTGCCTACAACTTTGGCGGTTAGATACACCCTTTCCATACAATTTTTAAATATGTAATCTTAAAAATCTTTGAAAACGATTTCTGGAGTGGAAATCTATAGATCTAATGTTAGTTAAAATGTAATCTTCATTACTATTAATAATTATTGTGGATTAACCTCACATAAACACATTTTTAGTTATTTTGTCACTCATCGACTGAAATATAATTCATGTCCCAGTACCCGCCAGTGTTTATATAATTGGCTGAAATATTCTTAACTATTAAGAAATCTACTATGTATATCTTATTTCTTTCTCTAATGTAATAAAATATTAGGACCCAGTAAATAACTATAAGTTGTTCTATATGTGTGTATATTCTATTATTGTATTCGTTAAATTGTATCACATGACATTCTTCACGTCTCCGTGAGAACAATAATAGCAAGGATACATCAATGCTCTGTATGCAGAATGCTATATTTTAAATGTTTTATCTACTCATATTCTATCATCTAAAAGTTATCACATGATATCTCGTACGTTACGATCGGCCATTACCAACGAAGTTATACCAATGAACACACGAAATCCGAATCCAGAATTATTGGACTTTGACGACCGTGTCACCGAACAACGGTGTTCGGTGACCGTGTAGCCAAAGATATCTACTCAGTCATAAATGCGGGAAAATTTTTTTAAAACACTGTTTATTTACGGATACCTACACAGGTTATTTATTTATTTCGTAATCGACAACGACAACATCATGTCATACATCAAAGACAACGTAGCCTAAAGTCATAATTATGGCGATAAGATATTGAACAATAGACAGAATTGTGCTATTGTGATTGTTGCGAAAATTATAAGTTCCTTTTAGTCATGAATGTACCAATAATTGGAATGGTTGTGTATTTTAACAGTAAAAATATTTTGTCGTTCAATACAGAAAGAAAAAACGATCTATCTATGCAGAGATAGATGCAGTCTATCTATGCAGAGATCTATGCGATAATTTAAACACATCCGATCGATTTGAATTCTACCGAACAACTGTAAAGAAAAGTTCGTTTTATTTTTCTTTCACTTAGAAAATTGTGTTGGCGACAGAAACTCTACTGTAATTTCGAATTCTTTTCTATAAGCTAAATAGCCTAATCTCGTATATCTAAGCCAGTTGTTTTTGCATGCCTTGTAAAAAGCACTTTACCTACATAACGCCAATCAAGGATTATTTGTCATCTTAGCTTTAATAGTTAATTTGTGGACAACATATTCTAAAACTGTTTTCTATTGGTATGTAAAGAAAACACTATGTTTATACGGTGTTCAGCCACAATTGTGGATAACAGTTTCTATTGTGTTATAAAGTTTTAACATACATGTTTAATTCTGTTACCAATATGTTAACTAACAATATATTCATAATACCATACTGATAATATTATTATATGATTTTACCTATTTCAGCTACTGTAGAATCACCTAAATCTCTTTGACAGACATTTCTCGGGAACTAATTGGAATTGGTTTATTTATGTACCACGAATGGAAAAGAAATAACATAAACCAGGAATATATAAAAATGGATAAAAATGTAAACAGTTTAGAGCTGTGTTCTATGGAATCGTCAATCAAGACATGTATATCTGATCGTATGTGGTTTGTTTCCTTCATAAAAAGTAGTTCACATAATGTAAAAACAATGAATAATTATAATTGAAGAACTATCTGATAAATTGTGAGTAGGTATTGTTTGTAGCGTATTTCAAGCTTCTTCTAGATATTTGTAGTATTATCACAAATATATTTAATAAGCGATCTAAAAGGGTGTAAAGTAAATTTCTTTCTTGATTCCCTTTTAACCAATGTGAGCTACCATTGCATTAGCTATGTTCTTCTGTCAGTCAATTCTCGTAATTAGTTTTCAGAATGTTTTGCTTTCTTTGTGCACAATTCTAAGTAAAGGATATTTTGTTGAGCCATATGGCTCACACTCTTTAGAACTTTAGGAAGATCTGTAACTTTCAGTTTATTAACAAGGGGACACACGGTAAAAATACATAATTAAGAGGTTCCAATCTTTAGCAAGAACATAATATTCAGAAAGGCGCTTAACATCGCCCCTCACTATGGGCGATATAATCTCAGCAAATCCTCTTCCATGCACTGTTTTGTAAAACTGGATCTAGGATGCCGAGCCACCAAATAGCAAGAACTCTTTGATTGTGGATGTAAAATTAAGGATGCTTGCTTCTATACTGTTCACTACATAAACTCCTGTTCAAAATAAAGTTTAAATTGATCCGTATAATATAAAACACAATATTTTGTAATTATTTGCTATGGTGTGAATTTTCATATGGTACATCTAAAGACATATTAAAAACTTTCATATTATTGAACTCACCAACTGTTTAAAACGAATTTCACATTTCTTGGGTTTTCTTCAATGTGAACTTTCAAATGTCTAGCTAAAAACTTTTATAAGTAAGCTGCCTAAACAAATGTTGCTTTTTTTTCGCATACTTGCACAATTTTCAACTTTTATAGGTAAACTACTATACAAATCAACTGCTTAAAACAAAATTTTATACTTGATGTTTAACCAGCAAGCGAGGAAGACGCGCTTTAGGCATTAATTTATCGTGCTCGTTAAATAATAATTATTGAAATAAATTTAAAAGAAATTAAGTATAAAAGTGAAAGTGATTTGAATACTGAATATTAAAATGGTGAGTAGATATAGAAATATATTTTTTTCATCTATTTGGATTCCGATCTGCAATTAGTTATAAGTATTATCCAATTTCCATGAACTGGTATCACAACGAAAGCTGTAAGACAGCACCGGTTTTAGTCGAATTTTCAATCCATTTAAAATATGTCATCTTTCAGTCAGCTACCACAAAATGCATCATACTCAAAAGTTATTCAACCACTTAGTATATTAATTCCAAACAGAGATCTAGCTACTTTATTTAACACTCTAGAGAATTGTATAATTAACGACTATCTTGAAGGATTGAGTCAGCATATAGAAGAAAAAAAAATAATTTTCGCATGCCGTATATCAAACGGTAGAATATGCATATATCTATCATCTAAAAACCTAGTAGATAAATTCATAGCAGAACCAAAGAAGATAATAGTAAATAGAAATATACTAGAAGCGAGAAGATTAATAACTCCATCAGTCCGCTTAATTCTGTCCAATGCCTGTGCAAGCATACCTTCTAAGTTAATAATGGACAAATTATTAAAACTAGGTTTAAATCCTTTCCCAGGCATATCATAGATACGGATAGGAGCAACCAATCCTGCCTTCAGTCATATTCTAAGCTTCCGAAGACAAATTTTTGTTTCGCCTTTTCCAGACAACTTTGTACTACCTGAATTATTTATTATCGAGTTGGAAAAAACATCATACCACATATTTATAGCCCAAAACGAAACATGTTTTAAATGAAAATTAACTGGACACCAGGCAGCTAATTATCCAAATATTTCACCTTCTAACCATCCTCACAATGATAGTGAAATGCAAACAGAAATCAGACAAAATTTATCAATAAATCATACTCAACAAGATAATCTAGAAAATACTCCCACAATCTCAAATACCACTCCCTCCACACTTACTACGTCTTCTCAAACCAGATTACAAATAATGCAATGCCAAATTTATCAATAAACCAAACCCAACAGTGCTTACTTCAAAATACATCTGTACATTTGACCACTTCTTCAGTTAACACTAAGAAAACTTTGAAAAACCTAAGCTTCAATTAAAGAAAAAAAAAACAAAATTGATGACAAAAACTTGAGATTGAAAAAAAAAGAGATGAGATACCAAATCTCCAAACATTACTAAAACCAATTAGAGAATATGTAGAAAGGGAAAAGCAATTGTTGAGCTTCGATCAAGTAGTGGATCTATTCGAAAATATACAAGGATCAAAAGACTTAATCAGCGTAACAAAATTGTACTCAGAAGACTTTCATGCACTTATAAAATTTAAAACTACATCCATAGTACATCGACAAAAGAATGTAAACCAAAGGCACCAAATTAATACGAAAACTTCGCAAATACATAGATTTTCTCCCTATGTGCAGTGAAAACTTCATTCTCGGAAGAAGATTCCGACTCATCGGTAAATAATTCCTCTAAAGAATAATTGCATTAACTTCTTTGCTTCATTGGAACTTAAATGGGTGTTACACCCATTTTGAAAAACTAAAACATATTATCTCTGTAACACACCCATCTATTATCTGTCTACAGGAAACAAATTTCAAAAATTCAAACCATGTATATAACTTCCGTAATTATTCATGTTTTTTTTATAATAACAGATTAAACCAAAATATTGCCTGTGGAGGAGTAGCAATTTACGTGTTATGAGCACACAGTTACCATTGACTTCAAATAATATTGAATTGATAACTATCGCAATAAATATACCTCAAAAGATTTGTATATGTAATATGTATATTCCATCAAATAAAACTATATCCCAAGAAGATTTAACAGATATTTTGGAACAAATTCCTTCACCTAGAATTATCGTTGGACATCTTAACTGCCACAATCCGATGTGGGGTTCCATAAAACTCAACCCGAAAGAACGAATTATAGAAGATATTATAACATCCCAAAATATGAATTTACTTAACGACGGAAGACCAACCAGATTCAACATACATAATGGCACATCATCGGCAATTGATATTTCTCTGTGTGACCCAGTTCTGTCCACTACGGTAACATGGGAAGTTCTACCCTACTTATATGGTAGTGACCACTACCCCATTATAATTTCTTTAACGCATCAGAAAACCACAAATATCGAATCGCCTATCTCAAAGTGGAATATTAAAAATGCTGATTGGACTAATTTTACCAGAAAGATCGAACAGGACATTAACCAAACCAACTTTACATCATCAAACGACATTGAAGTTTTTAAGTACATTTTTACAAACGATCACAGCAGCCGCAAAGACGTATGTAAGAAAAACAAAAATTTTAAAGAAACATAAACCTCTTCCGTGGTGGACACCTGAATACAGCCAAGCTACAATAGAATAAAGCATCATAAAACAGCCGAAAACATAACGGACTACAAAAAATGAAGAGCTAAGGCAAACTACATTCTAAAAAAGAATAGAAAAGAATCCTGGAAAAAATTCATTTCATCTCTAAATACCTCTTCAAGCATAAGTACAGTTTGGAGAAAGGAAAATCTCTGACAAAAGCCAACCATATAAGATTCCTTTTATAGCAAAAAATAACAAAATAATTAGTGATAGAAAAGAAATCGTAGATATGTTAGCAGACCAATACGAATTAGATTCCAGTGATGAAAATTACACTTATAATTTTAAAATACATAAAAAAACGTGGAAAAAAAATATTGGGATTCGACGGATATAAGATTCACAACCTTAACGTTCCTTTTTGCTTTATAGAACTTGCTTAAGACTTAAACTCTTCCAAAGATTCAAGCCCAGGACCAGACGGTATCCCCTTAGCATTTCTACTACATCTACCAGACAATGGGAAAAATTTATTACTAGACTTTTATAATTTTATCTGGAGTAACCAGGTTTTCCCATCAACTTGGTTTGAAGCAATAATACTACCACTTCTTAAACCTGAGAAATCCCGGACATCACCTGAGTTATATCGACCAATATATTTAACCAATATTATATGTAAAGTGGGGTAGTAAAGGGGTGTAGAGTTGTGTTATAGAGGTAGCACCTTTTATCGGAACGGCCACATCGAGCGTCATAGACGGGAGATGGTTCTTGATAACTGGTCCTCATAAGACAATTAACTCTCACTTATGGCTCCACGTGCCACACCCCGGGCAACTGCGTTGGTTTGCAGGCTAAACTAAGTGAGGGTAGCCAGATATGGCGAAAATTCTACCGAGCTATTGCCGGTATAAGCAATCCCCTGTTTACTGGCCAACAGATATTATCTGTTGCTTCGGGTGGAGGAGTTAATAAATGGTAGGGCACCGCTTTGTCCTGGAGTTAAAAAACTGGCTTCAAAGGCGAAAGAACCGTGGAAGCGGTCAACGGGATAAAGATGAGGAATAAAGATTGGGACAAGACACCTCATTAAAGATCCGGATTGGATAAGTCCTAGTAGAATCAAATGGCTATGCTTGCAGCGAAATTCTATTCCGGAGTAAGCTCCTCAATTGGATCTCCGGAAGGAGCAGTTACAAGTATAAGAAAAAGATTAAAATGCAAAGAAGATATCAGAATAGGCACATGGAACGTGAAAACTATGGCACAGGAAGGTAAAATCCATAATGCAATACAAGAAATGTCATACATGAAATTAAATATTCTGGAAATAAGCGAAATGCATTGGCCAGATTCAGGAACCGTAAATATCGGGGAACACCGCGTTTCTATTCTGGAACAGATAACAGCAAACATAACTTGGGTGTCGGCATTATATTGACAAAAGAAGTGGCAAAATCTGTTGACAACTTCATCCCAATCTCAGCAAGAGTGATGCTCATACAACTAAAAGCAAGACCAATCGACACTAAATAACTAAATAACTAAATAATTATATATAATATATAATATATAATATATAATATATAATATATAATATATAATATATAATATATAATATATAATATATAATATATAATATATAATATATAATATATAATATATAATATATAATATATAATATATAATATATAATATATAATATATAATATATAATATATAATATATAATATATAATATATAATATAATATATAATAAATATTTAAGATGAGGCCAAAGAACTTTTAAATCAGTTCTACCTTTCCTCGCTAGAAGGGGGATTGAAAATAAATATATCTAAAACCCAGATGATGACAAATCTTGTAGTCAGCGAAGATATATGCGTAGGAACAAGATCCATAGACCAGGTAAGGGCCTATAAATACCTAGGTCATGAGATTCGCATAGGAAAAGATAACCAAACCGTTGAGCTTCTCCGTCGTATAAGACTGACTTGGGCAGCCTTCGGCAAGCTGAACCATATTTTCAAATCGTCTGATATACCAATATGCCTTAAAAGAAAAACGTTTAATCAGTGTGTTTTGCCAGTGTTAACTTACGGTGCCGAAACGTTGACCATGACAAGGAGAACAGTTCAAAAGATCCGTGTGTGTCAAAGGGCGATGGAGCGTGCTATGTTGGGCGTTTCACTACGAGACAAGATCCCAAATCGCCAGCTACGACAAAGAACAGGAGTGGCTGATGCAGTAGAGAGAGTAGCAACACTAAAATGGAACTGGGCAGGTCACGTGGCTCGAATGACAGACAATAGATGGACAAAGCGGATACTGGAATGGAGACCAAGAGATGATGCCTACCGAAGTAGAGGTCGTCCACCAACACGTTGGACTGACGATCTAAAACGTTGTCATAGGAATTGGATGCAAGAGGCACAAGATCGAAATAGATGGAAAATTATGAGAGAGATCTATGTCCAGGAGTGGATAAGCGAAGATTGAATGATGATGAATATATAATATATAATATATAATATATAATATATAATATATAATATATAATATATAATATATAATATATAATATATAATATATAATACATAATATATAATATATAATATATAATATATAATATATAATATATAATATATAATATATAATATATAATATATAATATAATATATAATATAATAATATATAATAATATTATATAATAATAATATAAGTGTATGCACCTACTACAGAAGGAACAGAAAAAGAGATAGAAGAACTATACCATAGCATTAATCAAGTCGTGAAAAGGTTGAAAAAGCAAGACCTAACCTAATTGTCATGGGTGATTTCAACGCCAAAGTTGGGGCCAGCAAAACATCATCTGCAGTTGGACCATTTGGTCTAGGAAACCGGAACGATCGGGTAGAAACGTTGGAGATTTTTGCGGAAGCAAATCAATTAGTAATAATGAACACCTGGTTTAAGCTACACCCAAGGAAACTGTACACCTGGAAATCTCCACACGATTCTGTGGGAAGGATTGTAAGAAATCAGAATGATTACATGCTAGTAAATAAGAGGTATAGGAACAGCTGTACATCTGTCAAAACATACAAGGGGCAGACATAAATTCTGATCATATACCAGTTATAGGTAATTTCAAAGTCAGAATGAAGAAGGTTACAAGTAAGTCGATGAAGAAGTATGATAGTTAGAAAACTGAAAGATCCCAATGTTTGACTGAAAGTGAGTGAAAACCTCAATACAAAGGTGCTAAAATGCAGGAACTATAAAGGAAAGTCTGACCATCATTCAAGAAACAGTGAGAGAAATTAAAGATTAACACCTAAAGAAAGATACAGAAAAACGTTAATGGTGGATGACCGATAAAATACTTGAACTTATGGATCAGAGAATAGAAAACAAAGAAAATCTCCAAGAATATAAGAGAATACATACCATCGTCAGAAGAAAAATAAGAGAAGCCAAGAAGAAACAAAAAACAGAACAATGCTAAGAAATAGAGGAGTATCAGAGTCGATATGATAACTTCAATGTTCATCAAAAGGTGAAGGAAATAGCTGGAAAGTTCCGAAAACGCAACAGCGATAAAATAATAAATGATAAAGACAATATTGCCATAACCAAAGAAGATGAAAAGAAAGTATGGAAAGAATACTTGGACAAGCTTTTCCATGACCTTAGAACAATAAAAGAGCCCACCATTGAAGAAAATTCGGGTCCCGAAATCCTACCAGAAGAAATAACGGCAGCCGTCAGACAAATGAAAGATGGAAAAGCACCGGAACTGAATGAAATTCCTTCAGAACTGTTGAAGCTATTAGATGCAGAACAAATAAAAATAATAACTTAAATATTTAATGAAATATACAAGGCAGGAAAAATATCAGTAGAGTGGCTTAAATCGGACCATTGCCTAAAAAACCAGGAGCAAAAGTTTGTGAAAACTATAGGACCATAAGCCTAATGAGCTATCTGCTGAAGCTGTTTTTAAAAGTCATCCACAACAAAATTTACCGGAAATGCGACAAACAAATTGCGCCCAATCAGTTTGGATTTGTGAACGCCGTTGGTATGAGGTAAGCTTTATTTAGCGTGCAGGTATTGTTTCAGAAATGTAGAGATGTCAGCTGTAATGTTTTTGCATGCCTGATTGACTACAAAAAGGGTTTCGAGTCAGGCATGAACAAATGATAGAAGTGCTGAAGACGACAGGTATTGACAGAAAAGACTTGAAAATAATAGCTAACCTGTATTGGAATCAATCCGCGGTAGGCCGAATAGATGGAGAATATACAGATCAGGTCAAAATCTTAAGGGGAGTGAGACATGTGTGCATAATTTCACCACTGATATTCAATCTGTACTCTGAGCATATTTTTGAAGAGGCTCTAAAGGATATTGATAAAGACATCTCAATAAATGGAGTCAAGCTCAATAATCTGCGGTATACAGATGATACAATAGTGTTTTCCAATACCATAGAAGGGCTGCAAAACTTAATGAACAAAATAACGGAAACATGTAGAAAATATAGACTGGATATAAACACCAGCAAAACCAAGCTAATGATCATCAGCAAGGAAAACATAACTGTAGCAAATCTGTATGTGAACCAGATGAGAATTAAACGTGTCTCACAATACAACTACTTGGGAACTATAATCAATGAGTCGTGGGACAGTACCCAAGAGAATAAATCGCATCGGAAAGGCAAAAAGTGCATCCTTGACTATAAGTTCTGTGTTCAAGAGCCATGACCTCACCTTAGAAACAAAAATAAGACTCCTTAAATGTTATGTGTACTCAGTACTTCTATACGGAATAGAAACGTGGACATTGAAGGCGGAAACTCTATGAAACCTTCAGGCTTTTGAGCTATGGTCATACAGAAGGATCCTGAAGATACCATGGACATACAAAGTCACCAATGAACAAGTACTGTGGAGGATAAACACAACTGCGGATTTGGTCAACATCGTAAAGAGCCGTAAGCTGTAGTACTTGGGACATATAATGAGAAATCAAGGCAGATACGAGCTACTTCAACGCATAAAATGTAATGGCATGTCTCGCAAAACAGAAAACCAAAAAAGGTATATCGATGGAAGGCAACCGTATATACGTATTTCTGACTATTGGTCGTCTTCAGTACAGTGCAGCCAAGTTAGAAAAGGAGCATGTTAATTTAGGAAAGGATTACTACAGGAACAATGCGACCAATTTGTAGCATTAGAGTTAGGAGACCCTGGTGGTTTCCAGGGTAACAACCAACAATACCCACGGAGGAGGCTACAGCTACCTGGGGAAAGAATTCCAAACGAGTCCCATATAATAAACAATAATACCCATTCGTCCATATGTCCCTATCTTTCCCCTTTCATGGGTATTATATGTAATCCTCAACATTTTCCATGCCTTCCTTGCTTTTGAACTTCCAATTTAGCCATATATATATATATATATATATATATATATATATATATATATATATATATATATTAATGTGATATCTAGAATTTTAATTTTAAAACTTTACAAAAAATATATATAAAACATTATTAAAATTTTTGATTGATGATTTATATCACACCTTTCAATTATGTTATCTCAGGTTTTACTCGTGCTTCAATATCTATACTTTACAGCTGATGGGTTAGGTCCAAAGAATAACGAAATAAAACAACAAAGTATGATATGAAAATAATGTAATAAAATAAACTGATTAAAATACCTCCAAAAATTATTAGCATTCAATGTTTATCAAACAAAATTCGTTCTACGTACGTGAACCTTTAATAATGCATGGATAATATAATACAACTACAATCTAAGATACAGCTTATTATTCTACATAAACAAATCAAATAATATACAGTGTCCTTCCTAATGCAATATTGATATAACGATTGTACCAAGAAAAATTTGTATGAATTATCCAATTCTCTCCACAGCTCCGTGTCCCCTCTCAGAACGAATTTGATCTCCTTCGACTATCGACAACTTATTCACACGTTACTAATATGATATAATATTTTTTAACCCAAAATTCTTAAATTTAATACATTGTGAATAGTTATCCCGTTGAAACGCTTCCTCTGCCTTGAGTTGTCCAATTCCTTGTTCTATGCAAAATGAACTATCAGTTCTCAGCAGCCTCCTATGTAATTGGCAAAATTAAACAAGATATTGCAATTTAGTGTCTTTAATGCTCTCCTTCGAATGCACGTACCTTTCCAATGATGCCAGCCTCTTTTCCTCTTGCCAAACTTAATCTCTCGTTCCGAAATAAACAGCGATACGTAGAATACAAGTAGGAAAAGTTTACTTACAAATTTGTACCAGATCAGCTACCGTCAGACACAATTACTTCACCAACTCACAACTTATTCTTTATCACTTACTACCCTTGGATACCACCTCGAAAACTAACCATTCACTTTAAGAAACTGGAACTAACTGACTCTCTCATCTCCTCTATCCATTTATCCAACCTCTCATTATACACACCAATCACCACTTTCCAAATTCTCGGCCAATCAAAAATTTGCATACCACTCCCACATAAAATCAGAAATACCTACAAACTTTCCTAATTCATATTATTTCTACAAGGACACTTAATTTCTACTGGGTATTTACATATTCCGAACAATCATTTATTTATTAACTTATAAACTTATATATAAACCATCGTTAACTTCTATTCATTGTACCCGCACTATTTCACTTGTTATATTTATACAAAAGATTATATATGACTAAGATTACCTTTGGTTAATTCCAGGCAGCTCGGAGTATTTTTTATAATCTCTGAAATATTGATTTCATCGTACATTTAATATTTTTACCCTTCAATTTTGAATACCACAACAATATATATATATATATATATATATATATATATATATATATATATATATATATATATATTGAATTTGAAATTTCCGCGGGAGCTATATGTGGTTTCAGTTGTTTTCCGGGTTTGACTCCGCGTTAAATATTTTTGGTTTTTAGAAAAACCATTGTTTTGACGACGTTTCGGCAAGGTCACACTTGCCATTGTCAAGTCAGATTCTGCTTCGTCTTGATGTTACAGGCGAACTGATTTCTCGGTCGCTGCACGCTGAGTTTAAATATCTTGTTGCGCTTCTTGTCATTGGTCCTGTGCGCAGAGTGGGCGTGGTCTTCTTCGCTATTTTAATTTTTACGTTTTTCTGCAGAATTGTTTTCCACGTATTTGGGAGTCTTTGGGCATCATCTCTGGTGTTTAAATTTTTCGGATGTTTTTCGATCTCTATGGCTTCTCTGATTACACGTTTGGCCTTATTTTCGATGTTGGCTAGCATTGTTGTTCCATTTAAGTCTATTTTATGTCCTGTGTTTATGACATGTTGTGCTAGGGATGAAGTTTTTTCTTTTCTTTCGATGGCGTTTCGATGTTCTTCGCGTCTAACCTGTATCCTTCGATTTGTTTGTCCGATGTACGATTTATCGCAGTCTTCACACGGGATCCTGTATACGCCTTGATTTTCTAATGCAACTTTTGTTTTTGCTGATGGTAATATGGTTGCTATTTTTCTGTCGGTGTTAAAAATAGTTTCTATTTTGTTTTTTCTTAGAACTCTGCTGATTTTGTCTGTCGTACCCTTTATATAGGGCAGGATAGTTTTACCGACTGGTTTTTCTTCTTTTTCTGGATCTTTGCTGTTGTTTCGGGATTTATGTGCTTTTTCAATCATGAACATGGAGAAACCATTTTTTCTTAGACTTGTTTTGACTTTGTGCATTTCTTCATTCTTATGGTCCTCATCTGCCAGTTTCTCAGATCTTGTTATTAAGGTTTTTATTACCGAATTTAATTGTGCAGGATGATGGTGTGAGTCTGCGTGTAAGTACCTGTCAGTATGGGTTGGTTTTCGGTATACTGTATGTCCTATGCTTCCATCTTCTTTCTTAATAACTAACACATCTAGGAATGGAAGTTGTTGGTTATTCTCCCGTTCCATGGTAAACTGTATTTTTGGATGGATATTGTTAATGTGTTGTAGAAATTTATTAAGTTTCTCTTCTCCGTGCGTCCAGATAATAAATGTGTCGTCAACATACCTAAGCCACAGTTTGGGTTTATGCTCTGCTGTTTCTATTGCTTTTGATTCCATATCTTGCATAAAAAGGTTGGCTATTACGGGGGACAGTGGTGAACCCATCGGTGCTCCTTCGACTTGTTTGTACCTCTGGTCCTTGTAGATGAAGTAGGTGTTATTTAAGCAATGCCTCGTTAAGTTTAGTGTATCCTGTGGTATTGGATATTTTCTATGTATAATTTCTAATGTTTCTTCTACTGGGACATTGGTGAATAATGAGATTACATCAAAGCTCACTAATAAGTGTTCAGGTTCCAGAATAACGTCCTTGATACGGTCGATAAAGTGGCTACAATTTCTCAAATCTTACTTTGGATGAAGCTACAAATAGTGTCCTTTCCAAAGGGTTTAATTTTGCTATTGCACCGACACGTATTCCCATCGAAAACATCATTAGCGAAGTGGAAACGACTATCACTAAATTACCATCAGAAACAGCCGAGATTATTAGACAAGACGTATCACAAATATTAAGAACAGCCAAGCCTCCGAAAAAGAATCTAACTTACGAAGAAAAGAAAGCCTTGAAGAATATACAACAAAACAAAGACATTATCGTTCTTCCAGCTGACAAGGGTAACGCTACTGTCATAATGAACATTGAAGACTACGACACAAAAATAAAAAACATTCTAAACGATAGTGCATATCAAAAAAATCGCAACAGACCCAACAACGTATCTGGAGAAAACAACGAAAGCCAAAATACAAGCGTCAAACATCAAGAAAGAACAACAGTTCCAGCTTATTCCACGAGAAAAGTCGTCAAGATGTCCAAAACTGTACGGTTTACCTAAAGTACATAAGGCAGAGCTACCATTACGACCAATAGTCAGCTCTATTGGATCACCGTTACAATCACTGGCAAAATTTCTGGCTGACCAGCTACAACCATATGCGGAGGAAGCGGATTCTTACGTCAAGAACGCAAGCCACTTTATCGACCGTATCAAGGACGTTATTCTGGAACCTGAACACTTATTAGTGAGCTTTGATGTAATCTCATTATTCACCAATGTCCCAGTAGAAGAAACATTAGAAATTATACATAGAAAATATCCAATACCACAGGATACACTAAACTTAACGAGGCATTGCTTAAATAACACCTACTTCATCTACAAGGACCAGAGGTACAAACAAGTCGAAGGAGCACCGATGGGTTCACCACTGTCCCCCGTAATAGCCAACCTTTTTATGCAAGATATGGAATCAAAAGCAATAGAAACAGCAGAGCATAAACCCAAACTGTGGCTTAGGTATGTTGACGACACATTTATTATCTGGACGCACGGAGAAGAGAAACTTAATAAATTTCTACAACACATTAACAATATCCATCCAAAAATACAGTTTACCATGGAACGGGAGAATAACCAACAACTTCCATTCCTAGATGTGTTAGTTATTAAGAAAGAAGATGGAAGCATAGGACATACAGTATACCGAAAACCAACCCATACTGACAGGTACTTACACGCAGACTCACACCATCATCCTGCACAATTAAATTCGGTAATAAAAACCTTAATAACAAGATCTGAGAAACTGGCAGATGAGGACCATAAGAATGAAGAAATGCACAAAGTCAAAACAAGTCTAAGAAAAAATGGTTTCTCCATGTTCATGATTGAAAAAGCACATAAATCCCGAAACAACAGCAAAGATCCAGAAAAAGAAGAAAAACCAGTCGGTAAAACTATCCTGCCCTATATAAAGGGTACGACAGACAAAATCAGCAGAGTTCTAAGAAAAAACAAAATAGAAACTATTTTTAACACCGACAGAAAAATAGCAACCATATTACCATCAGCAAAAACAAAAGTTGCATTAGAAAATCAAGGCGTATACAGGATCCCGTGTGAAGACTGCGATAAATCGTACATCGGACAAACAAATCGAAGGATACAGGTTAGACGCGAAGAACATCGAAACGCCATCGAAAGAAAAGAAAAAACTTCATCCCTAGCACAACATGTCATAAACACAGGACATAAAATAGACTTAAATGGAACAACAATGCTAGCCAACATCGAAAATAAGGCCAAACGTGTAATCAGAGAAGCCATAGAGATCGAAAAACATCCGAAAAATTTAAACACCAGAGATGATGCCCAAAGACTCCCAAATACGTGGAAAACAATTCTGCAGAAAAACGTAAAAATTAAAATAGCGAAGAAGACCACGCCCACTCTGCGCACAGGACCAATGACAAGAAGCGCAACAAGATATTTAAACTCAGCGTGCAGCGACCGAGAAATCAGTTCGCCTGTAACATCAAGACGAAGCAGAATCTGACTTGACAATGGCAAGTGTGACCTTGCCGAAACGTCGTCAAAACAATGGTTTTTCTAAAAACCAAAAATATTTAACGCGGAGTCAAACCCGGAAAACAACTGAAACCACATATATATATATATATATATATATATATATATATATATATATATATATATATATATATATATATATATATATATATATATATATATATATATATATATATATATAAAAGAGGAGAAATTTAATCTTTGCAGATAAGTTGAATAGTAAACTCTTAAATATTGGGGAAATCTGCAAGAAAGACTCTAATGAGTATCAATTGTTTCACCGAATGTTTTCGCCAAAGAGAATTAATTTGGCTTCTTCAGGGCTGAAAGAGAATAAATTATAATTAGCTACCATATATTATCTATTAAAAACATTATTGATCTTACCGTAACTTAGAATTGTAGAGTTAGAATATTAAAAAACTTTGCTAGTAACATACTGGTGTTTTTTGTTACTACATATATGCAAAAAAGTTTTTTTAAGGTTTGAAATTTATGGTAGCTTTGAACTTAAAACCTTGGGTAAACCTTTGCGTTTTTTAATATTCTAACTCTACAATTCTAAGTTACGGTAAGATCAATAATGTTTTTAATAGATAATATATGGTAGGTAATTATAATTTATTCTCTTTCAGCCCTGAAGAAGCCAAATTAATTCTCTTTGGCGAAAACGTTCGGTGAAACAATTGATACTCATTAGAGTCTTTCTTGGAGATTTCCCTAATATTTAAGAGTTTACTATATATATAAATATATATATATATATATATATATATATATATATATATATATATATATATATATATATATATATATACTTACATTTTTTTTGTTTTTTCTGGTTTACTGCTACGTAAATTTGCTTTCTGTCTTCTTGATCTCCTGTGGACAGCTACATTTTTCTATTTTCTAGGTAATATCACCTCATGCATATGATCTAGTTTATGTTGCATGGGGTACAATAGAAAGCAGTTCATACAAAACAGAATCTATGATCAATAGTAATAATGGTTAAATTCTAAATGGTTAAAGCTATTTCAATTCAGCTAAGAAGACTAAAAACAGCTGCTCTTATCCAACTTGCCAATTTATCAAAGAAGAAATACACAAGGAAGTCCAGAAAGTTTGAAGACACGAAAAGCTTAAAGCTACAGAAAATGGATATAGTTATAGAAAATCTTGATGAACATCATAAAAAGCAACTGGAGGGTGATACATCCCCTAAAAACAAACGATGGATTACACATGGAATAGTCATCGATATCGTAAAGGAGAAAATACGAGAATAAAATCTAACAAGCATACAAAAATTAAAATAGAAAAATCAGACAAAAATATCAAAGAAGAGAGGGAATTGTGGCTAATAGAAAATCATGCAGAAATAAAAAGATTAGAAAACAATAGGACAACTTTAACTTTAACTATATGAAGACGATCACTAGGAAGATCACGAAAACGATGAAACGACAACTTACTGCAGGCACATTGAAAAACAGACAGAGTCATGTCTACTTAAAAAGAAGAAGAAGAAGAGCTTTAACATATACAGGAAGATTAACGAAACAGCTATCATATTATAAAAAAGGAGATATTGGAAACATATGGACAAAAACAACAAAATAATAGTTAAATGTACAAAAAACATAAATATGTAGGAAAATATGTATATATTTTTTTTTATATTGGCTTTGACTTGAAACCTTTAGCCACGTAATTACATATAAATATTAGTATTCATTCATACAGGATTGTACAAGTAGCACACTTTTCACGCTCAGGGATTCATCAGAGCGGCTTTATTGTAACAAACAAGACATAAACCACGGTTAGGTAGGTGAGCAACATATATGGTAAACATACAAAGGAAATGTTCACGCATACGATCAATTTTACACTCATACCTTTAACTTAATTTTTACAAGAAATATCATAATTATTTTAAAGATTTTTATTTTGTCTTCACTTAATAGAAGATATACGTTTAATGGTGTACTTAAACCCTCTTTTATCAATTTTTTAGCAGCCACGTGCTTGTATTATGATGTAGTGGGCAGTTGAAGAATATGTGATTTAAATCAGCTATACTAGTTCCACACTAACATATGTCTATTGGGAGAACTCCTATTTGGTGTAGATGTTTCGGAAAACATCCATGATCTACTTTTAATCTTAAGACAGTTGACACTGTGTTTCTGCTTAGTGTGACATCTTTGTAAAATAGTTTTACATCTACTGTTGGTTGTAATTTGTATAAATTAGTGCCCCTGCTTTCACCAAACTGAATCCATTGTCTGTCCCATTTAAATTTAATATGTTGTTTGATATAGGCAAGTGGGTCACATGTGTTAAATTCTTCTATCACCATAATATGTGGGTGCTGTAATGGATTTTTAGCTATAGAATCAGCAATATTATTGCCAACAATATCTGAGTGTCCCTTAACCCATAAAAATTTAGTACCATATGGATCTGATAGTTTTAGTAACTGTTGAAAAATTTCTAATATGAATATATTGCTATTTATTGTGAATTTAAAGTTTTGCAAGGAGTGTAATACCGACAGTGAATCACTGCATATGACAATTTTGTTCCACTGGTTTTCACAGCACAATTCAAGGGCTTTGTATATAGCACATGCTTCAGCAGAAAAAATGCTGGATTAATTATTTAAAATAAATGATTTTTTAATCTTCATTTTTGGTACAAAGTAAGCACTGGTTGTACATGTTGGTGCTGTATAGATCACAATATGATCTAAAAAGCCACTTAAGATTTCTTTAAGAGTAGTGTAGCAAAATTCGTTTTGGTATTTAGGGATAATAATATTTGTAGCTAGAACACTTGTTAGATGTGGTATATCCAACGATTCCCAGATAAGATTACAAGGGGAATTTATTAACTTCAGTTCGTTGCAAGTTATAATTGCTCTTGCAAGTGGTGGAGAGTTTTTTTTTAATGAAGTATGTAGATGTTAAATCAGCTGTATTAATTTCATTAATTGTTTTTGCATTATAAGTGCCACGATAATGTTGGTTTAGGAAATATTTGCTTGCCAGATATTCTCTGCGCAATGAGAGTAGGTTTTCAGATGCTAGAGCTAGGGTGGCTTCATTTGGAGTGCTTTTCATCAATCCTAACAAAATCCTTAGAGCTTTAAATTGGATTCTATCAAGTTTACGTAAATTGGTTATGCTAGCTGACCCATATACCACACAACAGTAATCTATTATAGATCTTATATAGGCTCGATAAAAATTTAATGCAATGTTTTGATCTGCACCCCACGATCTTTTACACACTATTTTAAGAAAATTTAACCTTTCTCGCAACGACCAATTGTATAATTAATATGTTGAGTCCAAAGCAATTTTCTGTCAAGTACGACACCAAGATATCTAAATTCCGAAACAATTGGAATATCATTGTTATGTAAGGTTACAGCGGGATGTTTAATAGGGTGTTTTCTTGAAAAAAATACTACGGCACATTTTTGGTACGAAATATTGAATCCATTTAACCAAGTCCAATTATCCAAGTTGTACATAATATGTTTGAGTTCAGTAGTGCTTTCACTGTAAGTTTTCTTATGTAAGTAGATGACAATATCATCAGCATATTGTAAGCAAACAATATTGGGAGACCATAAATTGTGCATATCGTATGTTTACAAATTAAAAAGAAGTGGACTTAAAACAGCTCCCTGTGGAATAAATTTTGATGTCTGTGGCTAGAAGGCAAAAGGGGATAACTCTCATTTGGAAGTTTTTCAGTACAGACATGTTTAGTTCATATGGGCTTTTTGTTACATTATAGACGTACTATTAGTAACGTTTGTATATTTCTAGATCCGACTTACATTCCGTTAGATATATTTAAGTCTTTTTTCTTAAATCAATATCTATGTGTCTAATATTTTGATAAATTAAAAAAAATATTTTAGGATATTTATTATTTTTAATTATTTTAAGAAAGTATAAGGAGATAAGTCAACTTATAGTTGAAATGGACATAAAATCATCTTGGTAAAGGGGGTTATGTAGATTTATACCCTTATGCTCGGTAGTAACTTGACTAACAGTATGTGCACTCTAGTGTTAACTGCAGTTATTTCTACTTACAACGGGCAACCACAATAAAGTAACGAAAATATTTTGTCATGAATATAGCATTAACAGAACAAGAAATAAAAAGTAAATTTTTTCAAAAAGTTTATTAAACATGGAGGTTTCTACAGCAATCTGATGATACGTTTACAAATTAACAATTGATCAAGATGATACTTAGAAAGAGAATTAAATGCGCATTCTAAACACAAAATAAAAACATATATTCTATATAATACGAATATTTTACACAAATTACACAAATTACAAAAATATTTTTCGGAAGCTGTTTCTTTAAAATAATAAATTACACAAAAATTTTGTTTTAGAATATTTTATTAAAAATTGTCATCACTAAAATAATTATCTATGTCTGGATCTGTGTCAGCAGTATTATTCAGAACTTGTGAATTTCGTGGGATTTGGGCAAGTCCACGATAAAATTCTTTTGCACTCTTATTAACTAACTCAATAAGGTCTAAAAGATCGCTTACTTTTTTCACTTATTTGTCTTAGATTATCATACAAATTATCTAAAGTAATATTCTTGATATCGATGGGTGTATCTTTTTTTGTGTTCTAAAATTTATTTCTTGAAATGGCTCATATTCCTAAAGCGATGTTTTAAAATTAATAATACCAAATTCCTTGGTGTATCTTAGCCATTTCATATTTCTCCAGCAAATTTCAGTCTTATTGTCTGTCTTCTTTCTCTTTATTAACATTCCTTAGAATATATTTTTAAAATTAAAAAAAAAAAAGATTTGGGATCATTTCAACTACCGTAAACTGTTTGGTTTGTTTTCTCTGTTTTTTGTTTTTGTTTAGCGGTAGTAGTACGTTCTGTTCCTGCAGATCTTACTAAGTTATACCAATATCTAGGTACACGAATAGGAAATAAGCATTTTTTTTAAACTTTTCTATTGTTGCGTGATCTACTTCACACTCCATGTTAGTATATCCAGGCACTAAAAATTTATGATCAATTACCTTTAAGTTATTATTTTGACTTATTAAAAGCGTAAACATTGGTGCCACAAATAAGTTTTTATTTTGTCCGCCACAAGTATCATAAAATAACGTGCTCTATTTCAGAAGGTAAATTGAAAATATGATAAATCACTACCATTATATTGTACTATAAAATAAAACCTCTTTTTTTAATAAAACATCGATCATTAGTACGTCAAAGTAGAAAAGTTACAAAATGAGTACATACAAAACTATTTACCATTGGTTAAAAAAGTGTAGGATTTTTCTTTATCCGAATCAAAGGCTGGGTAGGTATGAACGTAATTTACTGATATTTCAGTCTTGTTGGGAACAATCGGATTCAAATCTGAAAATAACGGTAAATCAGTAGGTATATATAAAGTATTATAAAAAACTTCACCCTACATAAAACATGCAGGCTTATTTTCTCCAATGTTCTAACTAATTAGGACTATAAAAATATTTAAATGTATTTAAAAATGTCAATAAACGTATCCTCTCCTATCCTGGTAAAAAATATTTTACCAGGATAGGAGAGGAAATATGGATCTTGTAAGACCACTTCATTTTAAGAATAAAATAATACCACAGTATATTGCTTAATAAGAATAGCAATATACTGTGATAATACTCACTATATTTTTTTTTCTCATGACCACGATTTTCTTTATTTCCATCTAGATAATTCCATGCGAAACAAAATCACAAAATATTATTTAAAAAATTTAAATATATTGGCAATTAACTTACTTGTATTTGATGGCTTGTAATCGTTATTGGCGTTGTTTAAACACCTTGATATATCTGGGACTTGCAATATCTGGGACACGTTATGAGAAATCAGCACCGTTACTCCCTGCTGCAGTCTATATTGCAAGGTAAAGTCAAAGGTAAGCGAGGACCCGGTAGAAGGAGAATATCATGTCTGCGGAATTTAAGAACATGGTTTAAGAAAACCTCAACGGAGCTGTTTCGAGCCGCAGCGAGCAAGGTCATGATTGCCAATATGATTTCCAACATCCGAAACGGATAGGAACCAGAAGAAGAAGAAACACCTTGATACAAGCCCTTTAGTTCATTCGCGAATGGAGGAATAATAATTGTTATTTCGAGTTGCCGTCGTAGTGAACGTTCTTTGCATGTGCTCTCTTCACAATCTAGACAAGTACTGCCAAGAAACTGATACTGATACGAATATGATTTGCGTGGACACCGCATTCTTGCAAAAAGGGATAACTTTGTATATCCTAGCGATACTTTCATATATATTTCTTCTATCACATTCCGGTAGAAGGGTATATCTTGATTTAATGCCTTTTACTAGCACACATTTCGAATAATTCTCAAGTTAACATGACTTAAATCGTTTTGCTTTTCAGTTAATTTCATAATGTTAGAAAATATGTGCATATGTACCATTTTACTAGTAATTACTATTTTGCACTCCAGAAGATATCTTTAGTTATATCCTTAAAACAGTCGTAACGATTAAATTGTAGCCAAGTTACCCCTTTTTGATAAATAATAATATTTTAATTAGTAAACTTTCACTTAACTCTCTTTACCAAGATTGTGCAGAATCAAAAATGCTGTCGAATGGTATACATAACACTCTTTTGCAAAAAATCGACTTATCCCCTTTTGCCTTCCAGCCACAGATGTGATCTTGGGTCTAATAATATTGTGACCTACTCTTATCGATACACTTCTGTCTTTGTATAGATTTGATAGTAAATGTGCTATCGATTATTTTGGAATGCCAAGAAACACAAGTTTATCACAGAGTATATTTAAATCAATATTGTCATATGCACTTTTTGTCAATAAACAATGCACCTGTTGTCATGGAATTAGAAAAACCAATTTGTACATCTGTAGTCAGACGAGCTACTGCATCCGTGGTTCCATAGCCTTGTTTATATCCATATTGTGTTGCTGGTAGAATATTATGCCGCCTTAACCAAATTTCCATTCTCAATTTTGGAATTCTTTCAAATGTTTTAAAAATGCATGACAATAATGTTATTGGTTTATATGATTCCAGATTATCTTTGTCTTTTCCCGGTTTTAGAATTAATATAACAACGCAATCATTAAATGTGTAAGGGGATATTCCAGTTTGCAAAATACAGTTATAAATATATAGTAGTAGTCTTTTAACCAGTACACCCATTTTTTGTAACATAATGTAAGAAATCTGATCTGGACCTGGAGCTGTGTTTTTGGATATCTTGATAGCATATTCCAGTTCAGATGATGTTATTTCTTTTAATAAATAATGTTCTTCTGGATGTAAAGCCATGTAAGGTATATGTTTGTCAACAAATGGTGGACATACCTTCTGAAGAATATCTTCTGCAACTGCGGAAGGAGCATGTTTGATGTTTGCGTTTTTGTTGTTTAATTTGTTAGCCATCTTCCATATTTGAGTTGATGGGCAACTAGAGTTACGACTGGACCAAAATTTAATCCATGTTGTTTTGGCTTTGTGTTTAAACATTTTTATAGTTGTAGCTTCTATCTTTTTATATTCAAGAAAGGTATTCAGTGTAGATGTTGTTTTGTATTTTTTAAGAGCATTCTTCTTAAGCTGTATCTGTGTATTACATTCATCATTCCACCAAATTGGTTTTTGTCTATGTTTAGGACTGAAGGGTACGTTTTGGGGGATAGAAGCTTCGCTGCTTGTATTAATTGCTCTATTCAGATTAAATGCCATTTCATTACAGTTTTCAGAGTATACAACATTCTTCAGTTCCATTTTAAGGGTGCTATGAAACAATTCCCAGTTGGCCTTCTCTAATTTCCATTTCTTTGTTGAATAGACAACAGAAGAGGGTACATCAATATTCAACTTGATGGAAATAATATAATGATCAGATCCAAGAGTTTTATCCGATGTTTGCCAATGTGCTAGTGCAATTAGTCTAGGAGTTATTAGCGTTAAGTTTACAGCTGATTTTGTAGAGTTTGGAGGGGTAATTCTAGTCGCCGAACCATCGTTTAGAAATATTAAATCCATATCAGTTAATGCATCAATTATTCTATTGCCATCAGTATCATTTTTTGGAGAACCCCATACCGCATGATGGGCGTTGAAGTCACCTCCTAGTACCGTCTCTCCTTCGAGTGAGGAACACCAATTAAAAAGCCGTTCCCATTCTCGGATGCTAATATTCTTGTCAGGTTTATATAATAAGATTATATTAATTATTCTGCCATTAAAATCAATTTTTACACCACACATTTCCAATGTTTTAACATTTATAATATCCAATATCTTATACTTATCCGTAGGCCTAAAAATATAGCTACACCTCCAAATCTACGATCTTGACGATCTTTTCTTATAATTTGGTATCCCTTATAAACAATGTTGTGTTTTGTCTTATAACATGTTTCAGATAAAATTGCAATATCAATAGCATTCGAATACAGAAATTGTTAAAAAGATTGCGCATTAGATACAGTAGAACGACTATTCCATTGAATTATATTTCAATTATTTGCACTGTTATGATCCATTGGATTTGGATAAATTTTCCAATAGATTTATATGTTTTTTAATTAAATTTTGATCATTGTCTATATAATCTTTGCAATTTAAAACATCAGAGAGAAAGCTGAATAGTATATTAGTAATACCTTCAACTATTTTTTCTTTATGTCTCATGAACTCATCCCTGTAAGGATTTGATAAGATTGACGAACTGGCTGTACTTTTCTCAACTCTTTCATTATCAATATAATCGCTCTCATTCAGTTTTCTTTTTTTAAAAGATTCAGAACTGTTACTTGATGTGGAATTTCTTCTCACAACTCTCGGTTTAGAGATACTGCACACTGAAGGTACATTAACATTTTTGGAAGGTAGCGGAGGAAAACTACTAGAATCATTAGCTAGTAAAGAAAATCTATTATTAGTTAATATGTTTGAATAATAATTTGGATTGCTTTGAACTTTTTCAGCTTCCTGAAACGAGATATTTTTTGTTGCCATAATTACCTTAAAGTACAGTATAAACATTTAGTTCCCACAGAGCAGTCCTTATTATTATGATTTTCACCACAGTTTTTACAACGCTCTTTCCCATTACATTGTTGTGTCATATGTCCATATCTTAAGCATTTCTGACACTGTATAACAGGATATATGTACGGTTCCACTGGAAAAATGCAACTATTAATTATTATGACTTGTTTTGGTAAAGAAGCTCCGATAAATGTTATACATACAAATTGTCTAGGTACTAGTTTTGTTTCATTTGTTTCTGTAGTGACTCTACGATTTAGTCGTTTTATTTCTTTAATATTACTATTTGGATTCTCACTTTTAAGTTTTTCCAGTAGATATGTTTCGGTAAACCCTGTATCAATTGAACGTATTAAACCTAGACGTTCCTCAAAAAACCGTGGTATATAAGCAATTAAATTGTTGGCTTCTAAAAAGTCGCCACTTACAATGTTATTAGCAGAAGAAGCATTATTTAAAATTACCTTAATTTTATTCCTACCAATAGATTTAATTTCAGTAATATTATTTTTAAAATTATTTGTATGTAAATAATGTCCAACTCTTATTGGATGTAATTTACCGATATTTTTATCGATAGACTCTACATACACAACGAATGGGCCAATGTCACACAACCTATATCGTATGTTTTTATCGTAATGCTTTCTGATAAGACTCGGATCATTATCATTTTTATAATCGTTTGTTATTGGAAACGACTCACCAGATAATGATATAGTTGTTCCACCAGGATCATTAATCTCCTTTCTAACTACTTCCATTTCACAAAATAAACTTTGTCTTCACCACTATACTTATCGTAAATACGTCTACTCTCGTTAAAAGCTTAGATGAAACTGAGGAAAATATATATAAAAGGGATATTTAAAGACAACGAAAGTATGAAAACAATAGAATCAAAAAGTATAAATAGACATACAATTACCAAAGGGAAAATTGAAAAAGCAGTAAAACGTATAAAAAATGATAAATCCATGGGACCGGATGAAATACCAAAAATATTAAAACTACTAACAGAGAATCACATTGATGTTAGTAGAATTATTCAGTGAAATTTAATATACCAGGAAAATTCCGAAAAATGACTAATATCTAAGTTTATTCCAATATTCAAAAACACTACGCAATAAAATGTGAAGAATATAGAACAGTTAGCTCGATAAACTATGTTTCAAAAGTCTGCATGTGAGTAATACATAAATGTGTATGACTGTAAGTTAAAGAAGACTTTCGCACTAGAGAGGTATTATTTACTATACAAACACTCATATAATGGTGTCGAGATGTAAACTGTGACGTATTCATATGTCTAGTTGACTTCGAGAAATTCTTCGACAAACTACAACATAGAAGTCTTACAAACATATTACGAAACAGAGAAATAGATGATCAGGATGTAAGAATGATACGGGGTAACGGATAGTACTCTTTTACAGTTTCCAGTAAAAAACAGACTATTTCAGGGCTTGGTAACCCTGCCCCTACACCAGCTACTGTTTCTAAAAAAACAGGTTCCAATTCTATACTCCATATACTTCCTTCCCTTCCCAAATCTCGGCCAGACGGTCCTTAAATATTCCCGATGGAGAGCAGCTGCAACCGGAAGTACCAGGATAAGAGGCACATATATACCATATACAAAGTTAAATATAAAGTTACTATATAGATATATATATATATATATATATATATATATATATATATATATATATATATATATATATATATATATATATATATATATATATATATATATATATATATATATATATATATATATATATATATATATATATTGTATTTACACAGCCAACTGCATTAAAGTAAAAATAAGTTGCAGCGACCATCAATGCGTCCACGTCTATTTTGATTCTTATCTACCAGACACGCATATATTTGGAATGATTGACCCGACGGCACACGATGGTTTCGCGTGTGAAGTAGCATAGTTTTTTACTGCAATGGAATAGGACAAGGGAATCCATTGCATGTTATCATTAATTTTGGTGTTTACTTTGGGTGTCTCAAAAAAAATATACACTAGTGATGTGAGGCCTCAATATACTTGAGTGTATACCTCACTGCTAATTTTAGGTTACTTTACATACTAATTCATTTTACAGAGTCTAGAAGATTAATAGAGGACCTACACAGTTAAGTCACACACGCGGTCAAGAAAGATTGCTCAAGAGATAAAGCTACACACGGTTTATAGAAAGATTGCTCAAGAGATAAAGCTACTTTTGAAATCAAATCTGTATGCAGATGACTTAGTTGTATATACTACTAGCTGCAATATTACACTAGCCTCAAAAATTTTGAAATCATTTCTGCATAAACTAGAAGACTGGCCCCAAAAAACTGGTTTTACGTTCTCAGGTAATAAATCTCGTTTCATCGTATTCAATAAAAGAAAAGTCAGTTAACATGAGCAGAACATATTAAAAAGGTCGTATCCTGCCAATCTAAAATAAATCTCCTTAAAATGCTATCAAATCGGTCTTGGGGAGCGGACACCATAAAATTGCTGCATATATACTAATCATTAATCCGAATAAACTGAATTATGGTGCAATATGCTATTCAACTGCGAGTAATTATATTTTTTAAAAACTAGACACTACACAAAACAGACGTTTAAGACTTATTCTGGCTGCTTACTGAACTAGTCCCGTTTCAAGTTTTCAGGAAGACAACACATTTCTTTAAATTATGCCGCGAGACTGTTTTCCAACCCTAATAACATAAACTATTTACTTCGTTACAAAGTATATCCATCTACTCATTGCCATCAACAAAACTATCCACCCCTTAAAGAACGTTTAACCAGATATGGATTTGACATGGAGCAGCTGACACATTCTTATCCTACACAACGAACTATACCTCCCCGGACTATTAATTTTCCCGCTATTGATATATCCCTCACGGCCTATCCAAAGAGTACTGAAATGATAAAGCAAAACCTAGGATATAAGGTTAGTATGTGACGAGCATGAATATTATTGTTTGGTTTGATGTATATTTTGTCAAGAGTTTGAATGGATTCGTTGTAAGTGTTACAATCGCTTATATATGTATATACTCGTGGCGAAATATGATTTATTAACAGTTGTAGCTTAGTACCATTAATATCTAGGGGTGGTACAGCAGCACCATCAGCAGAAACAGCGGGAGTGACAATATGGGCAGCTAAAAAGTTCATAAAAGTTCTTTTCCAATGGTCCCATTCCTTTGCTGTTTCACAGATGGATCCCCGTCGAACCTCTCGGGTCTTAGATACTTCTCCATTTATGTTGATTAAAACAATAGAAATTAATACGCCAGTGACAGTGACTTCTGTCAAACACTGACAGCTTAAAGTTGTCTACAATATTCGAAGTCTACAGCCAAAGCAATATCACATCAAGTTCCACCCCTAATCATTAACAAATTATATCAAGAACGGATATCAGAATACACTGGCTATAACAAGATTTTTACTAATGCGTTAAGAACTGAAAACGGACATGCATCGGCCTTTATTCTAGGAAAGTCTGAATATGCAGTTCGCATCCCTCAATTCTGCAGCATTTTCACGGGAGAAGCAATCGTCATTTTAAAGGCATTAGACATGTCGCACCTTTAATAATAAAGTGGCATAACTCAAAATTCTTAAATTTTGAGTTTTAGTCATAAAACAACTGAACATAGTGCCCTCTATTGATTTAATACTAACACATGTTGAAATCGGATACCCCTGTGGGTAGATTTCTGCTTGCATCAGTTTAGTACCGCACTGTTCTATTTTGGCGGTTCAGTCATAAACTGACCGGTTTTAGTGTTACTTCAACACTTTTATTAATTTAGATTCTTAACATCCATACAAACGGATATGCATAGGGCAGGCGGCTATGCATAATCCTAATATACCGCCTCCCTAACCTCAAGGTGTAACGGATCGTGCCAAAGAGGTGCATGGCCCAGGGGTAATAAAGTGGGCCACAAGCGATGCCCAAGGGAGGTGGCGAACCTGAGGGGAAAACAGCCTTGGTGGGGTAAGGGCGCACTGCCCCACTGGACCGATCAGCACGACCCAACTCGTGGGAAGAAATATGAGAAAGAAAAAGAAAAATAAAAGAGACGGAAAAGGGAACAGTGGAGATGAAGAAGAAAGTAGAAGAGGAGGAGTGAAAGAAAGGGATGAAACTCAAGGGAAGAAAAACTGGAGAAGAGAAGTGAAAGAAATTGTAGATAGAAATAAAACAAACAGAAATAGCGGGAAGGATAGGGAAGAAAGGGAAAATCAGCAAACCAAGAGAGAGGAAGAAATAAAGGGAGGAGAAAAAGAGGAAGGGGAAAACAGGCAGAAGGAAGAAAAAAATAAAATGAGGGAGGAGATTTTAAGGAAAGAAAACGAAAGAAAGGAAGACGAAGCAGCAAGCAGCTCAGACAGCAGATGCAGCTTTGATGATGAATGGAAAAAAAGGAGGTCAAGAAAAAGAAAACCAAGCAACAGGACAGAAACGTCCAGTTTAGAGGAAGAGGGGAAGCCATTGAACTACAAAACTAGATCAAAGTTGGAGCGTCTCCAGGACAGCGTAGCGGAACTCGAGAAACTTATGAGAAAGGTGCCAAATACAAGGCTATCCATAAAGAGGGAGGTCGACATCTTGAGAAATCGGATGCTCGATTATATCGAGGAAGTGGAGGAAAATAATGAAGAAGAGGCTCCAAGAAAGTCTGTATGCATGACATCCAGAGGCGTGCAGATCAACATGGAACCCTTGACAGTTAAGAAGTTGGCGACAATGGGGGTTCAAGTGGATCTAGAGAATCCAGAAGCCATTAAACGAAGGGTAGACGCTATCACAAATAAGATGACAACATGTAAGGAAGAGAAGGAAACAATAAAATTTCTAAATGAAGACTGGCCAGAGGAGGTCTTCACTAGGACTATAGTGAAAGAAGGTAACATCTCAGAATTAACAGGAGACGTGGCAGTCTTTGTCACCAACAATGACGAGGACAACAAAGCCATGGAAAAGGCCAAAGCTATGTTTCCGCAGCTACCAGGTGCTCCAGCGAAGGTGGCTGAGGAGGGCGGCCTGGGAACTACGAAAGTCACGATATCTGTTCATAAAGATGGAAGGTGGATCCACAAGGAGAAGTATGGATTTAAACTTCTTCCAAACAAAAAGGAAGAACCTGTGCCGGTGAAGTTCCTGAAAACATGCAGGAAACTGGTACAGAAGATGGAGGAGCTGGGAAGAGAAAACCTGGGAATCCACACACCGGTAGCACTGGGAGTTGAGACATCGAGAAAAATTATGGAATGGGCTGTAAGAGGAAGAGATGTAACGATCACGCTCCTAGGTAAAAAAACAACAAGAAGGTCGACCAATATCAACACCAAGTCCAAAGAACAAAATGGAGTCGTAATCATCAATAAAACCAAAGAAAAATCCTTTGTGGATTTAATGACAGAGGTAAAAAACAAGCTGACAGGAAGAAAGGACATTGACATTAAAAGGATCAGACAGACTAGAGACCAAGGAATATCACTGGAGTTGGTCGGAGGACGGGAAAAGGCAGAGGAAGTGAAGAAACTTCTCTCTCTGATAATACATGTGTGTCGAGAGCAGTGGCAAAAGGAGGCATCGTGAAGGGAAGAATCTTAGTACAGGAAATCCCACCCAATACAACAAAGGAAGAGATCCAAAAGGCCACAGAGGAAGCAGCTGGAAAAGAGCGGGTCTGTGACATTATAAAAATTTGGACCGAGACACGAGGCGCAGTAAGAGGGATGATGAGTGCCGTGATCGATGTGGATGAAGATGTTGCCGAAAAGATCTTGCAAATGAAAAGAATAAAAGTAGACTACACATCCTGCCGAGTGATAAAATCAAGGTTAGAAATACCGAGATGCTTGAGATGTCTTGCCTTTGGACACAAACAATGGCACTCGGCAACAGAGGATGTTGCTTCCGATGTGGCAAAGAGGGTCACATAGCGCTGGAATGCAAGGAAGAAACAACCAGATGCCTCAACTGCGACGTGAATGGGCATGTGGCAAATTCAAGAATATGCCCAAAGTTCAACCGACTGGTTGAAAATAGAAATAACTGAGGACTAGTCCCAAGAGTATGAGAGTGTAAAAGAGAGCGCGAAAGAAATCCAAGGTTTAGAAATGGCAAACAAAGAAAACATGACTCGAGAGCTGAGAGTGCTCCAAACTAATATGGGAACGGCAAGACTAGCACATGATCTTGCTGAGACTGCCGCAGTAGAAAAGAACATCGATGTGCTGGTGACGGCGGAACCAAATCCAACAGCGGTGAGAAGAAGAGGATGGTTTGTAGATACGATTGGGAGAGCTGCTGTACGAATCTACAATAGGAAACTGCGAGTGTATGAAATTAAGCCGAAAGAAGGATATGTGATTGTTCGGATGGAGGGGGTGCGACTGGTCTGCTGTTATATTTCTCCAAACGTGACGGTGGGCGAGTACGAGATGAAGATAGACGAGATCATGCAGGAAGTGGGAAACACAGGAGGAGAATACGTAGTGCTGGGAGATTTTAACGCAAAAGCAGCGGACTGGGGATCTCCCATCACCGACGCTCGCGGTAGGATACTAACTGACTGGGTGGGTGCTCTAGACCTAGTGGTTCTGAACACAGGTCTGGAACCTACGTTTGTTACGAGAGGTACAGGTACGTACATCGACGTGACCATGGCGACACAAGAAATAGCGGCGAAAGCAGTAGGTTGGAAGGTTTTGCCAGACTACACTGGAACTGAACATCAATACATTGAGTTCTCGATAACTGGAAAGGGGACCACTAACACGGTCCGTGCATCCGGGACGTCGATGGGCAGATGCGGCGATGGGAATGACTGGAAAGTATACAAGGAACTAATTAAATGGAGAGTGAGCATAGTGCAGGGTCAATCACCGACAGTGGAAAGCCTGGAGAGAGTCATTAAAGAAGAGGAGGGAGGCGATGGAGGGAAGCAAGATTGGTCGCCAAGATGTCAACAGGATGCCATATTGGTGGAATGCGGACATCGAGGCACTAAGAAATGTGTGTATAGCAATGAGAAGAAGGTTAACAAGAGCAAGAGGTAGAGCAGGAATCAACCCTGAGATCATCGAGAAGATCGAGGAAGAGTACCGCGCAAGGAAGAGGGAACTGTACAGGAAAATCCGTACAGAAAAAAGAAGGCACTGGAAAGAGTTGTGTGAACAGCTAGATGAGGACATCTGGGGTCAGGGGTACAAGATTGTCATGAAGAAGTTCCATGCATATTCTCCTTACGAAATGCCTATGGATAAGAAGCTTGAGGTAACAAGAGAGCTCTTTCCGGACGGCAGATGTCATGGTGTATGGAGGGATGAAGGAGCTGAGCGAGCTGTACCCTTTACCATGGATGAACTTATCGAGGCATTGGGTTCACTGAAGACTCGTAGGTCCCCAGGACTAGATCAGATACCTCCTGAGGCGGTGAAGGGTCTAGGACGGGTGGAACCTGCGTGGCTTCTGGAACATATGAATGCACTGCTGGAAGCACAAACTTTTCCTGAGCCTTGGAGGACATCGAGGTTAATACTGCTTCCCAAAGCTAGGGAAAAGTATCGCCCCATCTGTCTGCTTCCATGCATCAGTAAGCTGTATGAAAGGATGCTGCGAGTACGCATAGACGACATGATTGAGAGGTCAGGTGGTTTATCAAGGAGGCAATTTGGTTTTTGTAAAGGGAAAAGCACGATTGATGCAATCATGAGTGTACTCGAAGCATTGCGCAACAGAGGGGATGAACATCGCTGGGCGGCTCTGCTGTTGTTTGACGTTAAGAATGCATTCAATACGTTGCAGTGGAACGAGGTAATAAAGGCAATGAAGGAAAGAGAATGTCCTGGTTACCTTATGAATGTGGTGGCGGAGTATCTGTCCGAGAGAAGGATTATGGTGGAAAAGGGCACGATCGTGGACGTGACGGCCGGGGTACCCCAGGGATCTGTCTTGGGCCCAACGCTATGGAATCTGGCATATGACGGGGTTATGCACTGTGAATACGGAGAGGGTACAACCCCCTTCGCATTCGCGGATGACCTCGCTGTACTGGTAGTGGCTCGGGATGAGCCAGATCTCAAATACCGGGTTAGAAACGCAGGCGGCGTCGTAAAGAAATGGATGACGCAGCACGGACTGAAACTTGCGACAGAGAAAACCGAAGCCATCATTCTGAAGGGGACAAGGAATAGGCAAAATATTGAATTAAAATGTGCGGGAGCATGTCTAACACCTAAGAAACAAGTATCTAGGAGTGACATTGCACCAGAATGGAAAATGGGGAAAGCACGTGCGGGACGTGGTCTGAAAGACTGCGAATAGTACGGCTGCGTTGGGGAGGGTGATGCCGAACATTGGAGGACCCAAATCTGAAAGGAGGAGGGTCTTACACGGTGTTGTACAATCGATCGTCCTCTACGCGGCACCAGTCTGGAGCGAGGCCGTAGAGATAACTGCCTGTAGGAGTCTCATGACACGAGTAGACAGAACAAGTCTGTTGCGAGTGGCATGCGCCTACAGGACTGTGTCTGCGGCAGCCTTATGAACCATCACTGGATGTGTTCCGTTGCATGTTTTGGCGGTGGAAAGAAAAGAGCTTTATGAGAGAAGAGGTCTAAACCTTACTGTGGCCGAGAAAAGACAGGAAAGTGGAAAGGTCAGTTGAAAGATGGCAAGAAGAATGGAACAACACGGAAGACGTGGCACAGTGGACGAAAATGCTAATCCCGAACATAAGAGATTGGGTGAACTGTGGCCACAGGCGACTGGATTATTTCCTGACGCAGGCGCTCACAGGACACGGGTGTTTTAGGGCCTACCTCTATAGGATCGGAAAGGCTGATACAGATGAATGCCTATACTGTGGATACTCGGACACTGTGACACATACGATGTTAGATTGCAGCAGATGGATAGTGGAAAGGAACAGAATGGATAGAGAGACAGGTGTGAATTTTGTTACAGTGAGAGAAATGATTGAGAGAATGATTGAAAATAAATTCGTTTGGACTAACATACACAGCTATATCCGTGCAGTGATCAAGAAAAAGGAAGAGAAGAAAGACTGCTAAACCAACGCTAAAAGTAAGAGTGAATGATGCTGAAAGGTGAAGCTAGAAAAGTGGGTAACACTGTGTGAGTTGGAATGCGTGAGTCAGACTGTGGGGAAGGAGGAAATGCCCATCTGGAAATAATGCCGAACTAGGAGGGATGAGTGTCTTCTACGCTCTACCTGGAACGAGACAGGGAACCTCCTTGCTGATGAATAGAGTGTGGATGTGTATGAATGGAGAATGAATGAATAAAGGTAGTGATTCGGAAGTGATGCCGGCCTTACAGCGGCCATTCCGCTTCCGGATCGCTGGATGACAGAGGAGGGTCTCGTTTAGCAGGTAGGCGTTCGGCGTAGACTCGGCGACGAGAGGGCATTTTAAAGTACCTCGGGAACTATCGCCGGGAGTACGAAGAACGAATCCTGCATTAAAGTTAGTCAGGCGGCGCCCTGGACTGAGATGTCTTTTGAAGATTCCAGACCCCCCCTCTATAAAGACGAAAAAAAAAGTGTTACTTCAGCAGCGAAAGGAAGAACATCATCGATCGTTGAAATATTCAGGATTTTGTCAGTTTATTACTTAAACTTATGGTACCTATTTTTTTTTTATTTGAATCATAAACAGTTATATTCGTTTTTGTATCATTTTATTGCTCAAAATCATTTAAATATGGTAAAACTTCTACAAATTGTGTCTGTTTATTATCAAATATTTAGATAGTCTGTTTAAATTATTTTTATAAAAATCTCTGTTGTAGGGTTTATAAGAAATTAATCAATTTAAAAGTTATCATGGATGCAAATACCGCGCCATGGAGAGGAAAACTCATTAACAACATGGTTTCAATACAGAAAACTAATGATTCAGAGCATAGCACGAATGAGAACAAAATATTGACGGAATTAGAAGATTCAAAATTTATTGTAAGTAGCAAAACAATTTCAAGTTTTTAGTATTAAAAATTTCTTTTTTGTTGCAGCTGTGTTCGAATAATTTGGCTAATCAGAACATTAGCTTTACAGAAAACAATGAAGATCATGCCGACACAAAAAGCACATGTACACACCCAACATCTTCTAAAGGAAGTTTGACTGTGGAAACCATTGGATGTGCAGAGGTAAGCTAATTATTATTATATTGATGATCGTAATTTGTATTTTTTTAAACATGAATTATAAGTTCACAATTTTATATTGCTTTGGGATTTTCTGTATGCAAACGACAATGAAAATGAAACTTATCGTAAGTGCGTGGTAACACCTGAACAATTTTTAGGTACTGTTAACCCTAATAATTCTACTAAGATTTACATTAACTGAAAGGAAACTGTGAACTACTACGTTTCACCATGTCATTCTAATGAGAGTGATGCTGATATAAGCGACAATGATCGTACCTACAAAGTCGAGCAGAGGGGTCAACGAAGGATGTTATCCAATAGCAGCTCTTTCAGTAATGATTCCTTATCAGGCAATTTATCTTCTAGTTCTCCGCATTCGTCCTCACAAAATAAAACATCAACGACAGTTAAAAAGAGTAAAAAGCGCATTCACCAACTAAGTAAATGGAAACAGAATACAGCAAAAAGATTAAGAAATTCTGGTAAGTCTTATGTTTCAATGTCTAAATCTAAAAAAGTTGTTGAGGCTCGAAGTATTAAACCACCTGGCCTTGAGAAATGTCGGCTAAAGTGCAGGGAGAAAGTCAGTGAGGATGTAAGAAATATAATTTTTATACTCCAGTCACTATGGAGGAAAAAAGGTCAATACCTCTAAATTTTTTATAACTGAATCGATTTTGCTAATAATTTCGAATTAGGCTTATCTTACCTCCTTCTTCAAAAGTTATATATGCGATAGGTGAGCTTTTTATTTTTACGGGGTGAAATCACCCCTTATTGAAAATAATGAAAAAAATTTATATTAAAGCATTTTATGGATTTAAATCGTGTTAAATTAGGTAATTGAAATATTGTCAATTATATTAATGGATATTGTGTACATTCTCAACCCTTAAATAATCTTAAAAACAACCCCTTTTATTAAAAATTATTGTAAAAAATCGTTTAACAGGTTCAAACGCTTTTGTAGTGCATTTATATCATCTACAATGTAATTCTCTGCTTATATAAAATAATTTCGGTTGATTGCAACACTTCAACCCTTAAAAACTACCCCCTATGTCAAAATATATAAAAAAATCTTTTTCAACAACTTCAAAAGTTTTTAATGTACATTTATATTCAAAAATTCCTTTCTTATCAATAAAATATTTTTTGATTGGTTGCTTATTTTCAACCCTTAAAAACCACCTCTATGCTCACGAAACAAATTCCCCTTTGGTAAATGTCTAAATAAAAAAATTAAGTATACTCTTGATGTTTTTATTGTAAAAAATTATGCATGAAAATACTTTACATTAGAAAGTATACAAAATATATTTACAAAAATAAAAATTATTTACAATATATCAAATTATTCATTGTCTGAAGCGTCATTCTCGTCGTGTTCAACTCCACCTCTTCGTCTATTGCAGGACAGTTTTGACAATTGTCGCCAGAGCATGTTCCATACGTAGCATTGCAAAATAGATCTAGTCTACGACAGCCACACGCTGAGCCGCAACCCTTTTTGCAATTGCAAAAAATCAGTTTCAATAGTTCTTCTGGTGCAGGTGAACTTTTCATTTTTATTGGTTGTAAAATATCATCACTCTTGAACCATCCCCAATCCGTTATATCAATCTCTTTGTTTCCAAGCCATATCTGAGTTTGTAAATAAACTCTTTTGATATGCTCATTCAGGGCACTTACAGTTGGTACACGAGATGATAATTTAACTGCACTATTTTTAGTTGTGGCTTTAATAAACGATTCGTATCGCATTTGTTCAAGTAATGATGAATAATCTTCGACCTTATTCATTTTGTTTATGTGGGTGTCTTTGGCAAGGCCATACAGCAAAATGGTACAGTATCTCCCAGCTTCTAAAATGTCTTCGAGATCTGAAGTACTCCTGTCATTGGCACTCATTGGCGGCTTGCCCACGCAACTTCAAAGGAGTGTCGCTTCTCTGTGTTCGTTAGTTCTCTGAAGCAAATGTTCAGTTTAGAGGTGCCTATATTATATACATAACATATATATATATATATATATATATATATATATATATATATATATATATATATATATATATATATATATATATATATATATATATATATATATATATATATATATATATATATATATATATATATTATATATATATATATATATATATATTATATATATATATATATATATATATATATTATATATATATATATATATATATATATATATATATATATATATATTATATATATATATATATATATATATATATATATATATATTATATATATATATATATTATATATATATATATATATATATATATATATATATATATATATATATATGTATGTATGTATTATATACATATTTGTGTGAGTGTTAGTGTGTCTGTTACCAGCTTTTAGAATATACTTGAATAAAACATTTATATATACAGAAAATAAGTTGATGCTCCAAAATATAAATAACATGCTCCAAAATTTTTTTAGAATAACTCCGTTAATTTTTAAGCTACAGTGTCCATTAAAAAAATATTTTGAAGGTAATTTCAAAAGCTACAAGACTAAGTAGATTAAAATATGTTAAAATTCTTTCTTTTTAAATAGTAAAGGGCCAAAGTGCTGATTACAGGTGTGTCAGCCGCTGTATCTCAAACTTTAATTGGCTATATCTCTATTATTTTTCGAGCTACAACAAAAATAAAAAAATCATAATTTTTGTTAAGAAAAAAACTACATTTTGGTATAGAATCATTTTTCACGTATCTCTTATAGTTTTAGGTTTATTTTGAAAAAATATAAACTTTTAGATAATTATAAAAAAAGATTTTTTAATTTAAACATGATTTTTTCAAAAAATACGCATTTTAAACAGGCTAAACTTTTAAAACTTATAAATAACACTAAAATAAAATGAATTGTAGAAGATATACGTTTAATTTCAATTCTGATTGAAATAGTGTTACTTATACTGCTCGTTTTTTTTAAAACGCTAGAGTAATTCAAATTCTTTCCTTCGTATTTCGCTTTGTTTTAATTAAAATGGCTTTTAACATAGCTCATTTTATAGGTTTTTTCTAGCTCTTTAAAAAGTGTTGTATGAGTTTTTATCAAAAAAGATGTCCATTTTCCGATATTTGATGTTAAATGCATCGAGTATAGTATCCCAAAAATAAAAAGTCATCTTCAAACAATTATAAATCTCTTAGTATTGTACTTATAAAACTTAATAAGAAACAATCTCTTTGTTTTTTTTATAAGCTTTATTTTTGTTCATTATAGATTTTTCAATAAAACGCTTTGTTTTTGAGTAATTCGTACAAAATCATTGAAAAACATGTTCTTCTTTGCGAAAAGTTTACTTTTTCAAGTGCGTATAACTCAAAAAGTATTAATTTAGTGAAAAAAATTTATATGACATTTTTTGTTTAAAATTTTATTCTATATCAATACCCGGGGTTATTTTGAGTGTAAAAAGTTCAACCTCCTAGATGGGGTGCCAACCACCCCAGGGGTAGAAGCACACATCGGCACCATATAACTTATGTTTTTTGAGTAATTTACTACCCACTGTAAAAATTTCAGATAAATCGGTGCAGTTATAAAAAATTTAAAGGGTAAATGCCACAGTAACTGGACTACGTGCCCAAGGGATGATATATCTGCGTTTTATTACAAGTCAAAACTTAATGCTTATAATTTTACTTTGGTTGAACTAAATAAAATAAATCCAAATATTGAAAAGCCTATAGTGATGTTCATTGTCTCTATTGAAACTAAACAGATGCAAAACGTTATTGCATTGAAATCGGGTCTTCTATAATGAAGTATTTTGAAATATTCTCCAAAAATGCCAACTTTTCAGAGAAAGAACCAGAAGTAACCTTTCCTTGGACAACTGCTGTGGACAAAATAAAAATAAAATTATTGCCACTTTATATTTATATGCAGTAACTCACTAAATATTAAAGTTATAACACATATGTTTCTGATTAAGGGTTATAGCCAAAATGAAGGTGACAATGTGCACAGTCTAATTGAAAAAGTGATTAAAAGGAATCTTTGGCCTTTTTTATAAAATATCGTATAAACAGGACACTTTTCTTGAAATTAACGTACGAAACAAAAGAAAGAAACTGCCTCTTTTGAAGGATATAATTTCCATACGCGCATATGAGAAAAAAATAGAATTAGGTGAAAATAAGAAAAAAGATCTCCAAGAATTAATTTCCAAGAATCTGATTCCCAATTATTATGCAGAATTTTACAAACTTATGCTTAAATAATTTTTTTTTACTTTTGCCAATTTTTTGTAAACACTTTTTTCGTGGATGCCCAATGTTTATTTAGTCTACAGAAATAAATCATTTTTGTTTGTCTAACCTTTTCGTCTTTCATTTTATTCACCTATGATAAATACTTTATTAATTTTTGTAGGTACTAAAAACCTAACATTAATTTTAGTGCATTGAGGTAGTAGTAAACTGACACATTATATTTTATAACAATAGATAATTTTAAATTAAAATAATGAACAGCAGTATTTCGAAAACGTCCTTATGTTCTAACTTCACTTTCAATCATAAATTGACACATTTGTTAAAAATACTTTCATATTCAAAAAATTTTTAGTACTAAAGTGACACAAGTTTCTTTTTACTAAAAATATCAAAATTTGAATTATAACAAAAGTATTACATTATACGAAATTTTCACAGATTACACTAAAAACTACAAGGTTCCTTTCCGTGAAATATATTGTCTCAGAAGTATTATAGGTTCGGCACTAACAACGATACAAGAGAGATAACTGTAATTATAGAAACGTTTTTTGCGTTTTCTGCAAAATCATATTTTTTGATTTGTGCCACTTTATTATTAGGGGTGCTATGTGTAAGAGTCATGCAAGCTCAAACTTTCTTATCATTACTGATGACTCTTTATCTGTTCTTCAGAGCTTGAGTCAAATATATCCAGTACATTCTATCCTGCAACACAATTAGCACTTTATCACCTACAAAACAGACACGTGAACGTTAAATTTCTCTGGGTATCATCACATACAAGTATTACAGGAAATGAAAAAGTAGATGAATTAGCAAGAAAGCTGCTACTGACGAGCATTCTGAAATAATGACTACAATTCCATTCAGTGATATCCAGCTAAGTATTAAACAGCACTGTGTAAAAATTGGCAACAAATGTGGAAGTCTAATAAGGCGAACCTTAAAAACGTTAAAGGTAGGATTGGCACTAAACTACAATATCCACAAAACAGAAGGCAACTGGTGATTATAAACCGAAAGAATTTGGACATACAGCGTTAACTCACCAGCATATCATAACAAAAGAACTACCACCTGAATGTTTCTATTGTGAATGTCCAATTGTCCAATAACTGTTCAACATATGTTGATTGAATGTCCTGTTTATTCCTACGAAAGAGTGATAAACAACGTACCAGAAGAAGCAAAGAAACTTAAATATATTTTAAACTGTAATGTATCAAATACAATCAAATTCCTTAAGGACATACATTTACTACACAAAATTTAAGTTATATTATATATATATATATATATATATATATATATATATATATATATATATATATATATATATATATATATATATATATATATCATTTTGTAATTTGGTAATTTCTTATTATTTGTAATTTAATACGCAATTTGTAATTAGTACCTATATTTGATAACAACTGTAAAATTTGTAAAACCCGCTAATACCCTTTAATGGTTGATGCGGAAATTCTAAATAAAAAAAAAATAGGTTTTTGAGATCGGAGTATGGGTAATTTCTTGATTTGGTTGTGTATTGTGTGTTTATTCGACTTGTGTTTGCTAGGTTGCTCACTTTCTCATTTCCAGCCATTCCTACATGCAACTATATCCTGATAAATGCTACTTCTTTTTGAGTTGATTGAATTATATTTATCTCATATTTCATAACCCAAAATATTAGATTTGTAGGGTTTATTTGTTTTACACCTAATAGAGCATTTAATGAGTCAGTGATGATGACACATTTATTCTCACTATGCGTTTTGAAGAAAATTAAGGCTGCCAAAATGGCTGTGGTTTCGCCTGTAAGGATGCAGCAGTTTGTAGGTATGGATATAGTGTGCGTAGTGTATTTACAATAGTATGCAGCAGCGTGTCCGTCATGAGCTTTAGAGGCAGCACTGAAAATTTGGAGATAATTAGGATAATGAGATATCACTTCGGAGTACAACTGTTTATTGAAAATTGGATTTGTAGTTGATTTGGGGTATTTTGTGAGGGTTAAGTCAATGGTGGATTATCCATGGAGGCAAATTTACACTGACTTGTAGATATCGATTTAGCTTATCCATATCAAAGTTAGAAGATTTTATTCGTTCTATAAGGGGAGTACTATTTTTAGTTAGTTTTGTAGAACCAATACTGGGATGGCAAATTTGGGAGAATACTGGATGTTGTTTCTATGCCGATATTTTCCCTATATAGTTTAGGGATAGTTATTGGCGTCTAATATACAGAGGTGGTTCTCTCGCTAAAACTTGTGAGCTACTTATAGGACTAGTTCTGAAGGCACCCAGTGCTAATCTCAAAGCTGTAGATTGTATGCTATTTAGTTTTTTTAAAGCAGTTTTGCTTGTAGCACCGTAAGATATGCAACCGTAATCTAATTTACTTCTAATAAGTGATTTGTAAAAGGTATTTAATGTTTTACAATCGGCACCCCAAAATTTATTAGATAATATTTTAAGTATTAAAATCCGTAAACTAATTTTCAAAATCAAATTCATATTTTTGCTTTAATCTGTGCCTTCTAAGAATTGCAAGGCAAAACAGACGTTGATAAAGATGTTAATAGAGACATGGAGAATCTAAAAATTGTATTCCACAACATGTCTCCTCAACTAAGCATAAATCCTTAGCAAATTTGGTTTTTAGAACTCGTACAGAGTATATCGGAATAAAATGAAAAATACAGTTAAGATTTGATTTCACGTACAGTGCGTCTGTGTATCCGCTAATACGTATTTTGACCTAAAAGGGCCCTTTAGAACGGATATTAACAGTGTGTTTAACCGGTTTTGGCATGCTTGTTGTAATAAATTAATATGCACATTCCAATTTAATTTTTGATTGAAAGTTAGGCCTAAAAAACTTACTTCCGTTGACTGCTTTATAGGTATAATAAATCATTTAATGTTAAATTAATTGTATGGTGAGTGTTATTTTTACTAAAAATTACGTATTGAGTTATTTCTGCAGAAAAATTGAATCCGGTTTGTAATGCCCAGTTTTGAAGTCGATTTAACATAAGTTGTAATATATTTGTTGCTAAAACTAGGTTATTAGATTTGGTGTAAATAAAAATAAAATCCGCGTAAATGCTAGCTTTAATAGGAGCTCTAATTACATTTATGATGCTATTAAAAGCCACTAAAAATAGGGTTGGACCTAAAATGGATTCTTGAGGGATTCCAATATCTAGCATTTTTTGAGAATTTGTAATTCCATTTATTCTAACTTGTATACAACGATTACTTAAGAAATTTTGTATAAAAGCAAGCATGTTGCCTTGAATTCCATAATTATTAAGTGTTGCTAGTATAGAGTGTTTCCATGTCCTATCAAAAGCATGGGTTATGTCAAAGAACATTACAATCAACTTCTCATTGTTTGCAAAGGCTTCATGGATTAAGGTTTGTAGTGAAATATGATTATCTAATGTAGACCGTCCCTTGCGAAAACTACTCTGAAATGGGGTAAGGAGATCTAAATACCATGTTAGACGGAAATTCAAAATTTTTTCCAGTATTTTGCACATTTGCATGTAAGAGAAATAGGACTGTACTATAAGGGTATCTCTTTGGGCTTATTGGGTTTAATAATGGGAATAGTTATTGACCGAGACCAGAGTTTTGGAAATTTATGTTTTAAAAAACATAAAACATAAAGGTAGGTGTTTTATGAATATTGGTGAAATATCATCTTGTCCTGGGGATGTATTTTTAGAGTTTACGATAGAGTATTCTAGTTCTTGAAGAGTTATGGTAGCATTTAATGGATCACCAGATTCTTAACCAACGATTTTGAATAATTCTATATTTTGCTTATGTAATAATAATTCCTGCGTTATATTATGGTCGCTAGAATTTTCTTGGTATACTTCGGATAAAGTTTCACCAATAGCTTTTTTACAGGTCATGATCTCCTTATTATATCGCAGTGCATTTATATGCCTAAAGGACCTTAGTACCTTTAAGTTTCCGAATTTTAGACCAAATAACCTGTGAAGGTGTTGATGAATTTATGGACGATACGTAGTCTTTCCAAGTATCTTATTTGCTGTATGTCATAAGATATATTGATTCAGCTCTGAGTTTTTAAAAATTAAGTAAGTTTTCATCTGTATTATGTTATTTAAGTTTTAAAGGCATAATTATAGTTTATTCGTCTTCCGGGTTTGGACCGTGTCATTTGTGAGTGACCCAAAAGTGGGTTCATCTCGACGTTTCGCTACAATTGTATGTAGCTTCTTCAGGAGAACAAAAAAAGAAAAAGAAAACAAAAGACAGGAAGATGGGTAGTTAGCAACGGTAACTCAGTTACTCAACGCAACCAGAGGCGAATACTAACTACCAGATGGGCAATTGGTCACAGTAACTCAACTACTTAACGCAGCCAGAGGTGAAAACCAAATGCCAGGACAGGGATTCACGTCCAACAGCTCAGAACACTAACGCGTCGAGAGGCGGGGAGTGAATCCATGTGAGTGATTTCATTTTAAAGGCATATTTACAAGATAAGAGGGCTTTTGCAATTTCACTATTCTAGCAAGGTACGGGTTGCCTTTTACAGGATTTGTCTTTCCTATACTTTCTAAAGCTACTTCTATAATAATATTATTTAAAGAGGTGATATCATGGTTTATATCGTTGCTTAAATGGAAATTTTCAAGTTTATTATTGATATAGGACTGATAGGATACCCAATTTGCATTTTTTAATTTCCAGGACTGATATATTGGGAAATCAAGGGGATGAATGTGATCTGATGTTATAGAAATTGAAAAGTGGTCACTATTATATAATGAGTTCAAAGTGTTCCATGACAATGTAGTTGAGAGTGATTGACTGCATAAGTATATATAAATGGCAGAAAATGAACCGTTATAAGAAATAAATCTAGTTGGATTCCCTGTATTAGGTAACAATAAATCAGAACAATAAATTAGGTTTTTCAATAAGTTACCGTATTTATTAGTTTCTTTCATGTGACTTCCTCATAACGGGTGGTGGCAGTTCATATCTCCTAAAATTAATTTAAGATGTGGAATTTTGTCTATAAGGTTATTTAATTCGTGCATATGTAGATTACTATTGTGTGGTAAATAAATGTTATGTTAATCTTTTTATGATAGCTAATAGAGACAGCTAAAGCTTCAAGATTAGTACTTAGCGCGATCGGTTTAGTTTTCAAATCAGCTCTGGTGAAAATATCGATTTTTTTTTTAATCATTGAAAATTTTTTAAACTTATGTTATTTTGTTTGAAGTGAGTTTCTTGAAGACACAGAATTAAAAGCTGGCCGATTAATAGTTTTAACTGTTTATAGCGGGTATAAAACTCATTAGTCAGCCCTTGATTATCCTTCAACTAGTGATGATTCGTCAGTTTTATCAGCTGAAAAAGGGTTAGGGTTTATGTTTTTCTTTAGTCGGGTGATATTATTTTTTAATCTAGAATTTTGTGTGTAACAACAAACAAAATTAAGGATCTGGATTAGTTTCTCTGGTTCATTGGAGTAATCTTTAGAAGTTAATTCGGGTTATGGGAGTTTAAAACATTTTCCATAAAATCACATATTTCAATAAAATTTAGTATAAATGGAGGTGATCTATTTTCGATTTTGTTTTTGATGGATTCTAGGGAGTGAATGACATCCTCGCGGGGGGTTTTGGAAGAGGTTTTCGGTTTTTTTTTGGTTTTTTATGTTTAGGGGTATTAAAAACGGATGAGTCGGTTTTTGGGTTGCCTTCGTTAATTTCAGGAGACGATATGTTATGTCTTTTTAGCTGTTAGTTGACTGCATTATTTAAGGTTATTATTGTTTCTAGTGTCGTAGTATTTTCAGTGTTATTTACAGCTGGTGCTGTTATTTTGGAAGAAGAAGACGAAGTATTTGGATTATCTTTAGACATGTTTTGGATGAGGTCGATTTAAGTATTATTTTCAGTGTTATTTACAGCTGGTGATTTTGTTTTGGAAGTAGAAGACGAAGTGTGTGGATTGTCTTTAGATATGTTTTGGATAAGGTCGGTTTCCGTAGATTGATATATTTTATCATTAGGTTCATTAGGTTTAGATAACGACGATGTGGTTTGAGTTGAATCTGAGAAGGGAGTTGAAGGGGTATCATTAAGTTCATGAGGTTTAGATAATAATGATGTGGTTTGGGTTGAATCCAAGAGGGTAGTTAAATTAGTATGACCAATGTTTTTTTACATTTGGAGTAACTGAATCCGTATATGAAGAGAAATACCCAGTAGAAAGTATTATCATGAGTTATGGCAAAAGAGTCAGGAATAGACATATTTTCCAGGGGTGTAACAAATGATTACCTTCTAAAGCTCAGAATATGACTGTACTCACTTTCAGACATACCAACTTGAAGAAAAGTCATTTTAGATACAGTGTGAATACTAATTTTTTGTCATTCTTGTTTAATTATTTCGTTCGGGTTTGTAGGACATGCATTAGATATTAGAAGTCTCTGGACTGAAGAAATTAATCTTCTTACTTCGACTTGACATCCATTTATTTCGATATATTTATAAGAATGAAGCAGAGCATAAACAGTGTTTTTTGGAGAGAATTATATGCATTATCTTATTTTTAGCAATTCTGGTGGCAAAAAGTACATTAATTGGACCCACTAGTGATCTAACAGCTACGACGTAATCATGGATTTTTGTACCTTTAAGGCTGGAAATGACTATTGCTTGTTGTTTTGTTCGATGTTTAAAATAATTTACGACACCTGAGTAACTGTGTTTTGCGGAGTTTTGTGTAGTATTATTATTGTATGAAGTCATTTTATTAATTTTCTTGATCAGAAGTTGAGCCGGTCCTGTGGCCGGTCCAAAAAACTGGTCAAGACCCAACTGGAATTTTTGTTACCTCCTTACGTAGGTATTATTTAAACGTTATTTCGTTGTTGTTATAAAAATAATACGAAAAGAAGTGCTACTCACTTGAGATAATATTGTCAGCACTAACTAATGCACTTAAATTTGTAGTAGAGGTATAAAATATTAAATTATGATTTGTTTTTACCATTTAAAATGACTATATTTCGGGACAGCTGATAACGTGGTAGATTTGATCGCTATCAGGGCCGAATTCTCTCTTTTATATCTCTTTATTATCTCTTTTATATTACTTATTCTTTATTACTTACCGGTATTACCGGTAAAACCAATTACTAGTCAGAAATCATATTTTCAACAATTATAATTCAATTGCCAAGCCGTTACAAAAAATGGTAGTATCACCATGCTGTGATGGCACTGCTGATCTTGTTGTTGGTATCAGGAGTAATTCTGTCAGGTTAGGCCATGCAGTTAAGGTATCTACATAGTAAAATGTCTTGCACCCTCCATGCTATGGCATGCTGGACGAGCCATACAGTCTGTAGTCTACACCCCGAGGTATGAGCGGGAACACAAAGTGTATCAATACTCATACGCTTATGATACGCACCTTACAGATTATAAGGGCCTTCACATTTTATTCTTTTTCAACTTGTCATAAGTAAAATGTTTTAAGTCTTTCCTGTCAATCTCTCTTAGCTAACTTTTGTTTCTTCCGACCCCGAATGGCTATTAGGTTTCCGAGGGCAGAAGGGTCATTATATTTCCTTCTACTACAAACTATAGTAACCAAACGATTATTGGTATAACTATTTCCTCACTTGTTCGTAAACCGCTAAGGATAGAAGAACCGTCAGTGAAAGGGCACTTTATTACTCTCAAGCTGACAAATTGAATTCAAAGACAAAAGAACTACATTTTTTAACTGTATTGAATTGTTAAAAGCTACGAGATGACTACCACATCAGAGATCCATAAGGTTATCTCCAGGACACCACAGTCGCTAAAAATCCAAAAGAAATGGCGATCAGTTCTGGGCAGTCCTTAGGGAGAGGATGATAAGGCTCCTGTAATAAATAATGCTTCACTTATCGTCTCGTATGGTAGATTTATTTAAAAGACACTAGATACTCATGATTTAGTTTATTAGTTATCTAAGTACAATACTAGATAGTACTCAGTTGACTTTGACTAACTTAGACCGTTCTCTTGATTCTTCATTCTTAACAACATTGATAATAATACCCCTAATCCCGTGATTTCCAGCTATTTAACACACGTTAGTTTGTTATGATAATACGTTTGTTATTTGTTAATTGATACACGTTATTTAAGAAGCTTTTGATTACATTGCAAATTTCACTAGGTCAGAGTGTGTCCTCGTTACAACGATATTTTCGATGTCGTAAACAAATAATATATTTTCGCAAATGTGTCACGGTATTAAAAAGATTACTTAAATCTGATGCTTAATTAAATCCCGTTACATCCCTATCCCTCAGAAGAAAAATTTTCTGAGTGCTGTTCGTTTTCAATCAATTACATGAACTGTTTCTACTCTTCCCTTTCGAAAGAAGAAAATTTTTCGTGTCATCATCAACTGATTACTGTACATATATACATTATTTACATTCAGTATTTACATACACATATTTATAGAATTATATACAAATTTTTGGTACATATTTCCTTATATCTAAAAAAATTTTTTTTCAATTTAGTAACCTCGCCTAACCTAACATCAGCATATTATAAAGTTACCATGATTGTTCCCTTGTAATATGCTGTTTATTATCCTTTATTATGCCTTAGATTAGCTTAATATTTTACCTACGTTTTTTTTAACGTTAAATCATTTAGATTATATTACATATTATATCTTACCCCCTATTATGTGCACATAATATTTACAATAACCTTTACATATTTTAAATAATAAATAAAAATTTATAATAATAAAATCTTATATTAATTCTTGCATTAATTCTTGCATTAATTCTTGCATTAATTCTTGCATTAATTCTTGGATTAATTCTTGCATTAATTCTTGGTACCAAGTAATAGTTCTGTTTTCACTGTTCATATACACTATTAATAACTTTGACATTTCACAATAAAGTTTTGTCGTTTTATTCATTTATTTATTTATCCCTATTTCTTTTGTTTAACTACTACTATACAGTCTAACATTTTTCTTTTTGTTATACACATTTTAAATATATATTGTACGAACTTAAAACTATATTTACACATTATATTCATTTAAATATATTTTTATATATTATTTGCATTCAAAAGTACATGTATATACTACGAGTATATTCATTGACTCTAATTGTAGCAAAGTATTGTTTCCTTAATTATTCTAGCTATAAACTCTGTGCCATGGTCTGCTATTATTTTTCTGGGTACTCCATACCTCAAGATAAATTTTTCTACCAATGATTTGGCTACTGTTTTGGCTTATTTTATTTTCTATTACATATTCTTCTACGTAGTTGCTTAATTCGCATTGTACGTCAATATATCTGTTTCCATTTTCATCCATGTACATTTTCATGGGTTCCTTGTTTATGATTTAGTGCTTATGCCTTTGGCAGTCGTCGCATCTCTTCACATTTCACATATTTCTCAACATTTCTTCGTAATTCGTTCCAGAAATAGTATTAACTTATATTTCTGTATTTAATATATCCTATTTATTCTTCCATATCCTTCCTCTAACATGTGGAAGTCGTTAATTATAACTCTTCTTGATCTGCTTATCTTGTACTATATTATGTATTGATTGTATTATGTTTATCTTGTACTATACAAGCGTTTATACTTTCCTTAAAAAAATTATATTTTTTCTCTTCGTATTTCATTAAGAATTGGTTGATTCTTTTTTCATCTCGTTTTATTCTCATTTCATTATTATCATTTTCTTTATAATCTTCTGCACTCACATTTGTGAGACAAAATCTCAACAAGTCTCCTAATGCTATTCCTGAAGCATAAATCCTTAAAATAAATTTGTTTTTCTTCGATAAATCGGGGAATTCCATAATCGGGGCTTATTAGATATATCTTGGGCTTATTAAATGCTTCTTGACATTCAGTAGTCTATTAAACTTTACTTTCTTCCTAGATAATCTGTTACGTGGTTTGACTATTTCCGCAAAATTTTTTCTTGCATTGTAAATAAAATTTTAGACATACGGATCATAATAATAAAATATTTAACCTGGTCAGTTATTATTGAACTCATTTCATATTTTATGGACATGCTGACTACGTACATTCCAACTCTATCATTAACCTAATGTCGTTATGTAATGTTTATATTAGGTACGAATACTGTGCTACTGTGTTTGTTGTTGTGATAAAATATTATAGGTACGGTTTGTTTTGTTTGGTTTACAAACTAACTGTTGCTTTGTACATATAGGTCTTTTCCCAAATAAAAACGTCTACATATTTTGCATTTTTTCTATGGGCCTTTTTCTTCAAATATTAATGATTTTTACTGTGCTTAATAGTTGTTTGACTCTTTTTTACTCTTTGCCTTGTTTCTTCCATATAAAATATATAAAAAAAATTTTCCTGGTTTTGTATCTTCGGAATAAAACTTCTAATTTATATTTCTCGATTATTTACATTTATGATTCCTATAGGTAACCTAATTTTAGTCGATTTATCTATTAATCCTACTGTAAATTCCTTCTCAACTTCTGGTTTCTTTATTACTGTAACTGTTTCTTCTGTTTTTCGGTTCGATCTCGAAATTCATTTCTCCAAATATGTAATAATACTGACATATACTTTTCAAAATAATTTGTTCATCATTTTTCGCCTTTGTGCGTACTTAATTTACTTAACATATTTTCTTCTCTTGCATATAAATAAAATAATTGTAGGGAATCGTCTTTCATTGTGACAAACGTCCTTTTCAATAATTTTCCATTTACTTTATTAAAAAAAATCATTATTCAAAATTCGTTCCGCAATTTTAATCCATTCTGTAGTTACTGTATTGTCGTGCTGGAGACGCAGGACTCTCAGCGGGTTGGGATTCAAGTACCACCCTAGCTTATCCTCTTAGCAGCCTCCTGCTCGACGTAGGTTTCAACCATTAAGGTCGAACCATATGCAGTTTGCCTACATTTCTGTCAAAAATCTACTCCTCTCACTGTATTCGTATTCGCATGCGGTGCGTAATATGATCTTGCTGTGCCTCTATTTCTGTGGCATCTCACCTGTGTCCATTGACTATTCTTTGTTCTTCGTTGTGATTGCCAATCTGTTCTGTTTCTATTACGATATATCCTCGTATTATGTCTTCTATATTCCCTTATATTTCTATAATTTTTGTTTCTATATTGTTTTCTTTCTTCGAATTTATTTTTATAATATCCATATATTGTATTCTTACTTTCTTTTCTCATATCAAAATCGTATTTGTTCCTGTAATTTAATACTTTTCCTTGTGTGCTATCTTCTGTCTCGTCGATCGATAAAAATTTGTACATTATCTCTTGTGTGGTTGAAAAGTTACAAGCTTCCAAAATGAATTTAGCTTTTTCTGTGTTGACGTTGCGTTTCATTGCAGCTACTACTGCCTCCGTTGTGTATTTTTTTGCTAGTTCCAATGACATTCCTTCCGCTACGTATGCAACTTTTAGCTGTTCCGCTAATTCTTCCACTTCAGATGCATAGACCTCTGCATCTTTATGTCCTTGTCTTTTCTTCGCCAATTTAGCTATTACCGTCTTTGGACTGTCGCCTCTCAGTTCTCTCTTCAGTACCTCTGCTATTCTTGCGATTGTATCCTCTGTAGTTATAACGTTTCTGGCCTTATTGGTTAATCTTGTCTTTATTAATGTTGTCGCTGTCTCCTCGTGTCCTATCGCTATTTTCTCAAGGAGCTCTAGTGCATCTAAAAATGACTGCAGTTTACCTGCTTTTCCATCAAACTCGCTGGGTAACACCTTGCTTGCGATATTTAAAAATTCGTTTGTTGTAAGTGCCATACTTATTTCTTGCTCTGTGTCGCTATGTTCTTCCTTCTTTATAGGTTGTTGTTTCTTTGTCACAGGTAGAGAAACTGGTTTAAAATCTTTTACATTTTGAGTATATTCTTTATCCGAAATTTCCATAATGTTATTATCATTTAAAACTTTTCTATTTCCAGTGAGTCCTTGTATTTGCAATGATTCGGCCGTTCCAATGAAGGTATTTACATCTTCTTGTCTAATTTGTACTTCTCCATGGTATATAAATTGTAATAAGTCTCTTAGTGCTTCGTAAGTCACGTTTGTCAAAATTACTATAGGATGTTGACAGGGATTTGACATAAAAATTTCTTTAAAATATGGGCTACAAACCGAAAGAACCATTTTATGAGCTTTTATGCATTTTCCTTGCGCTGCAAGCGTTACGTCTACAAAATCTTGACTCTCCCAAAATGAATTTATTCCTGAACTCATATTTTCGTGGAAACTGTTCCAACATAATGAAAATTTTTCTGACGCCATGGTCAATTGTCTTTAAAACTTCTTTTAAATTCGTTTTTCTTCCTTATAAATGTAACAATAATTCTAAATATCCTAATTTATTGTAGCTAAATAGTAAAATAAAAAGTCATATCTGATTTGTTCGTCTATATTAATTGAAGAATTTGTCATTTAAGCAAATTCATGTCGTAATTTAATATTTTCCGACTTAGTCACAGTATATTTTCATGGTCAAATATAAATATTTTTAAAACTATACCTTAAGCAAATAAAATTATATGTCACATATTTGTTTCATTAAAAAATAGAAATAAAAATAAATAGAATTTGATATATAAACAGTTATTTAGCGATAATTTAGAAAAAAATTAATTATATTCTGTACTTTTAAAAGCCATAAAAATTGTGTACTCAACATTCTGAACTTGAATTAGTTAAATTCTTATATTCAAATACTAAGTAATAATTTCTGTTAGACTGCATAATTTACATAAGGGATAAAAAATAAAATTTACTTACATAATATATTTCACATATTGTTTTTGATAATTCACATTTGTCCATTTATCCATTTTTCCCATTTATTGTCCATTATCAGGAGCTGGAATTCCGTCGCGGGACTCCTGGCGGGTTTGGTTCGGAATTTGGCGGGAATTTCCTTACCTGCTGATGCATTTTCCAAGTGGGTTCCATATATCATCTATTATGTAAATTTCCATTTAAATTTTCAGTATGTGGTTGGCATTTTTGATTTGTTTCTGCGAATCAGAAAACTCCTTATTCGAAAGGCAGGATCGCCATGTAATAAATAATGCTTCACTTATCGTCTCGTATGGTAGATTTATTTAAAAGACACTAGATACTCATGATTTAGTTTATTAGTTATCTAAGTACAATACTAGATAGTACTCAGTTGACTTTGACTAACTTAGACCGTTCTCTTGATTCTTCATTCTTAACAACATTGATAATAATACCCCTAATCCCGTGATTTCCAGCTATTTAACACACGTTAGTTTGTTATGATAATACGTTTGTTATTTGTTAATTGATACACGTTATTTAAGAAGCTTTTGATTACATTGCAAATTTCACTAGGTCAGAGTGTGTCCTCGTTACAACGATATTTTCGATGTCGTAAACAAATAATATATTTTCGCAAATGTGTCACGGTATTAAAAAGATTACTTAAATCTGATGCTTAATTAAATCCCGTTACACTCCCTAGAGACCCCTTGGTCAGCCAATAATGTCCCTAAAGTGAAAAGGATCGATAAGTGGAACATTTGAAACATTTACCAAGCAGACAAGATAGCAAATCATTTTATGCGATGCATACAAGTTAGATGGCTAAATTCTGGAGTAATAATTATACATGAAGACCATATCATTTATTCGGGAGATGACTTAACAAGAAATAGAAATGGCGCCCTTATCAGACAAAGATGTTTTATGGAAAATTAACTCAAGTCTCTTTTAATATAAACATCATTGAAGTCTACGCACTGACATCCAATCTACTGAAGAAGAAATAGAAACTTTCTATCTGACTCCAGAAGATTCCCTAAAACTGAAAAAAACAATAACTATTATCTTGGGCGGTTTAAACGCCAAAATAGGGCAAGGCAGTCGAGAGTGTGGCGCAGATATATGATCTTATCATAGGAAACGAAAGAGGAGAAAGAGTGATTCAATTTTGCCGTAACACGTATATGGTTTTAATGAATACATTTTTAAAATTACATCCAGGAAGGCTTTATACACTAAAAGCACCCAGTGATACTCTAGAAGGAAATAATGTTGATATTATCAACAAAAAAAAAAAGATGTCTTCTCGTATCATAGTTTATTAGATGTAAATATCAACATACGATTCAAAATAATTCACAAGAAAATGAGGCCCAAAATCTACTGAAAGAAAACAACTTTCTATAAAAAGTAAAAACAAAGCTTAGTAAGAATTTTGCGAAAATAGTTGAAAACACTAGTAGCAGCATAGAACAGTGAAACGAAATGAAGACATCTACTACCATAGGTACTTTCACATGAAAATCTTAAATCAAAAAAAGACAACAAGCAAGAATGGATGACAGATATTATATTGCAAAAGCTCTTTTAACGGTTTTGGGAAGATTTTCTGTCGTAGAAAATGGACTGGTCTAACATCAGCTGATCTATTTCGAGCTGCTATGAATAGGATAAAATAAGTTAATGTGGTCGACAGCATCACTAGAAGACATCATGTTTATCAAGAAGAAACAATTCTGTATATGTTTTTGATCGGAAGCAAGGATACTAAGAAAATCGATGTTGCGAATAAGATAAGAATTTGTAATAATTTTTTGTTATAAGTCAGATGTTAAAAACTGATTTCTTTTACAGCGCTTTTAGTAAACGCCTTTAGTAAACCAATACTGGGGCTACAGCTGCAAATTTTAAATTTCTATTGGAAATGAGACGAGGCAAGACGCTGATTGGCAAGTTCAAAACTAAGGTTATGAGATTTGTTAAGCATGTTTTGAACGTAAATAGTTGTAGGATTTTTCTGATAAATTTTTGTACAAAAACACAATTTTTAGAAGACTTGTAATTTTAGTTTATATATCAATGGACATTTAGTCGCTTCTTCTCTACAGGCCTGGTATTTACCATTAGAAGGAAAAGAAGAATTAATTATGTTAGAATTAATTCTAAAAGTTAAATTAAGAATTAAGTTTTTGTGAGCGGAAGCATACCAAGAAAAGGGATTTAAATACTATTCATTATTTTCTGTTAAAGGATAGATCAACAAAGGCTGAATTTTTTTATAGATCGATTCGCCTTTAGAAAACCAACACTGATGCCATAGCTACAAATGTTAAATTTGTACTGGAAATAAAACAAGGAGGAGGAACTAGGAGAGGGTTAATTACTTTTCTATAAGAATGGCATTTATACAACTCTATACTATAATTCCACTAGTTGAGAGAGTGATTTCATTGTTTGATGGCAGAGAAGTGGGGAAAGACGTATGAAAATCCAGTGGAGTACACTCACTTTTATTTCAACGTTAATTATATTATATTTTTTAAATATTATTTGTTCGAAATGGGCCACAATATAAATTTATTTACAGGTTTTTACTGACGTTTCGATCTCTATACCCAAAGACCGTTTTCAAAGATATACATGATAGTTACATTTATTTTATTTTTTTATTATTATATATTTATATAATAATATTTATATAATCTTATATTATTTATTTTCTTTTTTTTTCTAATTTCAAAAACAGTCTCTGGAATAGAGATTGAAACGGCAATAAATTAACCATGTAAATAGATATATTGTGCTAAAAAAGCTATAAAAAATAAATATATCTATCATTTATATATTTGAAAATAGTCTCTTTATAGAGATCGAAACGTCAGTAAATTAAACATTTGAATATATTTTATGGCTTATTCCCTACATTCCCCTAAAAATACAGAATGCCATAAGCAAAAAGCTATAATTGATGGATTCGACCGTTACTTGATGGAAATTCATTTTATGTAACAATAAAACACTGAAAACTTTGTCTTCGAAACTTCCACAAAACTTATTATAAAATCTTATCACTACAGCTGTTTTGGCCGAGTGCCTTTCTCAAGTGATCTATTTTTGGTATGGATTTACACTTTATAGTTTTTAACGAAACCACTTTATAGTCTTTAACCAACTTGAGACTTCCCTCCTCAACCTGTTAGGTTAAAGACTATAATGTGTAAATGCATACCAAAAATAAATCACTTGAGAAAGGTGCCGAAAGAGCTATAGTGATAAGATTTTATAATAAATTTTGTGGAAGTTTCGAAAACAAAGTTTTCATAGTATTATTGTTACAGAAAGGTATAAAAAAACAAATAAATTTGCAGAAAGCTTACTGATGCTACCCGGCTGTCGCGGAAGTTACACTAAAACGTCTATTGACGTGACCTGACCAGATTCTAATTTTATTAAGATTCTCTTAAACCAGCGCTCAAATACTTCGGAAGACATTTCTTCATGATAATCTCCTGCTTTTCTTGACTCATATTGAAGTAAACCATCATCAAGGAACCCTGTATCACTTTCTATAGGGATATTGATTAAACGTAGTCCCTTTCCTGATAGAGCTTTTAATCCTGTAAAGCAGCCTTCTATAAATGCTTCGCGTTTGTCTTTGACCTTTAAATCTTGCCAATCTTTTCCTACTGTATGACCTTCGTTAATCCAGGTTTCATCCAAATATGTTTTCCGTTCAATGTTGTGAAGTGTGCTTATTTCTTTAAAATATTTTCTTCTCCACACAAGAATTTCTTTCTAATAACACACTTTTTCTGTTTTTACATATCGAAAGTTTATTTCGCGCATAGGTCTGATTAATACTCTACGAGATATCTTGGATAAAAAGTAATTGTTTTCGAGCCTTTGAGAAATTTTTTCAGTGTTCAAAGCGTCATCTCACCACCCTTTTATATCTCTCTTAGTTTCTTTGAATTGGCTTTTATAAAGCTAAACTGAAAGTTAGATATCACCGGCTGTATAAGGATAAGATATTCTTAGATATGCGCATTTGCGAATGATATTACACAATAAACCCCATTAAAACATGCGGAGTGAAAATCTGTGGACCTGAAACGAGACGAAACAAACGAAAAACAAACTATAGGAAGTGCACACAATTTTATTGATGTGAGAACCTAAACGTAGATAATTATACCTACAAATATGCCTGTAGATTTACTACCTGTCCTTAATAATAAATGAGAGGAATAACTGATATAAATCTGAAGATATATAATGTCAGAAGCCTACAATAATATAGCACTAAAATCTTATACCAAAATAGATTAAATGAAAAACTACTCGAGGAATACCTAGCTGCTGAAACCAACCAATTATACGAACATAAACTGACTGCATTCACCACGCAGCCCAAGAAGCTCTAGGCGAAGAAACCAGAACAGTCCACAGATCAGCGGGAAAAATCACTTGGAATACACAGCTTGAAGAGCAAAGAAATAAGAAACAGGAAGTGTACAAAAGATGGCTAAACACTAAGAATCTTGAAGATAAAGAAATATACAAAGAACAGCAAAGAATATTTAAAGATATGACAAGGAACAACAAAAATGAAACATGGGATGCAAAATGTAAATAAGTTGACTGTTACATCGGAGGAGCGCGATAATCAGCGGCATGGAAATTAATAAAAACCCTGAAAACCGACACATCAAATAAAAGTCGAATACAGCCCATCCAGATACATGCATGGAAAGATCATTACGCAAGGGAACTGAATGAAGACAGAGATATTTATAATATTGACTCACCTCAACGAATACGAGTGCAAGGTGAATATGTAACCATGGAAGAAGAACAAATACAACAAGCGCTTTAATCGATGAAGAATAAAAAAGCATCCGGGCCGGAGAACATACCAGCAGAACTTCTAAAAAACGGAACACCAAAACTAATAAGTTATCTTAAAGTGCTATTCACAAGATACTTAAACGGGGAAGAAATCCCGAATAGTTGGAAAGAAGCATGGATTACTCCAATTCACAAAAAAGGTCCAAAAGATATTTGCGGAAACTACAGATGTATCTCTGTCACCAGTACCTTTAGCAGGCTGTTTGGTAAAATCTTAAAAAACATGATTGAGAAAGAATAAGAACCTCATGAAATTGAACAGCAAGCAGGATTTAGAGCTGGAAGATCTTGCGTAGACCACATATTTACCCTAACACAACTGAATGAAAAGAAAGTTGCAAGAAACCAGAAAATACATCTTTTATTTGTGAATCTCACAAAAGCATATGACACGATTCCTGTGAGAAAGCTGTGAGAATAGCACGATCATCGCCGCAGTCAAACAATTATACAATAAAGCATCATCAAAAATCAAACTAAACAACACCTTATCAGAAGAATTTCCAGTAACAAAAGGCTTACGACAAGGATGCTGCCTCTCTCCAATACTATTTTTTTTTTTTTTTTATTTAAAATTAACGTGTCTCGACAGCTTATGGTCATTGACACGGGTACAGTAGTTTACAACATTATACATATTTTATATAGGTATAGGTACAAGAATTTAATATGAACATTTTTTTTTTGTAGAAAGGTTAGCACAATAAAGCTTATCACTATGCACTGTTTATATTAGCTGAAATAAACTTGTTTCTTTTAAAAATCTAAGAACACTGTCAAAACGGTTTGGAACACTGAGAATGTCTTTTAGATTTCCTTTTAGGCTGTGCTTGTTTCTGGAAGAGTCATACTGGCAGCAGTCCACTATCACGTGTTTGATGGAAAGGACGTTATTACAGTAGTGGCATACTGGAGGGTTTTCTGATGCCATAAGGTATCCATGTGTGAGACGTGTATGCCCTATTCGTAGTCGGTGAAGAACTGATTTTTCTTTCCTGTTCATAGAGGAGATATTGACGCGAGATAAGTTGGGCTGAACTTCATGCAGCTTAGTTTTTGTTTTACTCCACAGGTCCGCCCATGAGCTGAGGATTTTTTGTTTTACCAATATTTTAAGATCCGTATGGATTTGGACCTCTTGGAAGGCTATGTCAGAAGAACATGCTGCTTTAGCGGCTTGGTCTGCTTTTTCGTTTCCCAATATACCAACATGAGATGGAGTCCAGATCATTACGACTTTTATGTTAGCAGAATATAGTTGGTTACAGATAGTGTGGATTTCCTGGACTAGTGGGTTTTTCGAGAAAATGCATCTTATTGAATAAATCGAGGAAAGAGAATCAGTGCAAATGGCGATTTTTATGCTTTCATTTGAAGTAGGACGGATGGAAGTCTTTAATGCTTGGAGTATTCCATATAATTCTGCGGTATAGATACTACAACTTTTAGGCAATCGCACAGAGCTTATTGTCGTCGTCAGTGTGGACACAGCAGACGCACAACAGTCTTCATTCTTGGATGCATCGGTGTATAAAATTTCATCAAATTGTGTTAAGTTAAGGATGTTTTGGAAGGATTTTCTAAGGATTAAGTTTGGGGTTTCTCTTTTGTCGAATCTGCATAAATCAGTATTGAATATTGGAAGATTGTGCATCCATGGAGCTGTCTTGGGGGTATAAATAGAAGTAGTATTGGAGAGGTTGATGGAATCTAATAAAGGAGATAATATTTGTGGTAATGTGAGAGACTGATTGGAAGCGTTTACTGGGGGAGGTTCTATGGGATTGATTAGATTTATTACCGGGTTACTTGGGTTTGCTGATATTCTTACAAAGTATGAAAGTAGAAGCTGCTGCCTTCTTAGATGGAGTGGTGGCTCTGAGGATTCAACGCACAGACTTTCGGCGGGACTTGATTTGAAAACACCGAGGCATAGTCGTAGGGATGTATTTTGAATCGTGTTTAGAGACTTTAGTAGGGAGTTACTAGATGTCATATAAAGAATACTGCCATAATCTAGCTTAGAGCGAATTAACGCTCTATATATTTTAAGAAGAGATTCTTCGTCAGCTCCCCAAGAAAAGCTAGCAAGAGATTTAAGTAAATTGATTCTTTGGGTACAGTTTCCTTTAAGTTTCTGAATATGCTGTCTCCAGATAAGCTTTTTATCAAAGGTGATACCAAGAAGTGTCAAATAATTAACTGTTTGTAAACGAAGTCCGTTTAGAGTTATAGAGGGTGGATTAGGTCTATGCTTTTTGGTAAAGTGAATTACTTTGGATTTAGGAGCTGAAAACACAAATCCAGCACGCGTAGACCAGGTGCCTATTTTGTTTATTGTGTTTTGTAGCAAAGTGCTGGTGGTAGCTGTGACTCTGCCTCGGCAGTATAATATAATATCATCAGCATATATCGAGTACCTGACTGGTGGTTCTATATATGAGGAAAAGTCATTCATGCTAAGTAAAAATAAGGTAGTGCTTAAGACTGAGCCCTGAGGCAAACCGTTGTCCAAAGCGTGTGGTTTTGATATTTTTCCATTTGTTAATACTCTAAAATATCGACTTGTTAAAAAATTTTTTAAAAATAAATAAATGTTACCAGTTAAATTATATTCCGTTAATTTTCTTAGAATTAAAGGTCTTTGTACAGTGTCGAAGGCACTTTGGATATCTAAAGTTACTGCTATGACTTCGCTTCTATTCGAAAATGCATTAACAATGTCAGTATGTAGTGTGACCAGGTTATCCATTGTACTTCGATTTGATCTGAAACCTGTTTGGAATGGGTCAAGGATATTATTTCTTTCTAGATACCATAGTAAGCGTTTATTGACCATCTTTTCTAACAGTTTACATAGTGAACAAGTGAGAGAAATTGGTCTATATGATTTCAGAAGATTTGGAGATGAGTCATTCTTTTTAATAGGAATTGTAGTCGCTTGTCGCCATAACGTTGGGAACTGGTTTTGAGACCAGATCTTATTATACAACTCTAACAGTTTGAGATGTGTGTCTGGATGGAGATTTTTTAAGAATATTGATGGGATATCGTCAGGACCGGCTGCTGAGTTTTTCAATGAAGATATGGCTTCGTTTAATTCTAGGAGATTAAAAGGAAGATTCATAGAGCTGGTGTTAGAAAATATTTTGGGGCTGGAAATGTTGGTATCCGAGTTATTGGAAAGATTCGGAATATTTGACTTATCTGAAAAGTGAGAGGCAAAGATATCTGCAATATGTTGATCATCGGTAACTGTATGATCCTGCAGGGAGATGGCGGCTATTTTGCTGGATGTATTATGACCTTTCATACGTCTTATCTTTGACCACATTTGCGCGGGAGAAGTATCTTTTGTGATTGAACTAACGTATTGATTCCATGAGGATTTCTTACTTTCATTTAAAATACGCCTAGAATTGGCCCTAAGTTTTTTAAAATTTATTAAATCCGTGGTGGTACGGGTCTTCCGGAATTTATTTAATGCTTTTTTGCATTGTTTGACAGCTATTTTGCACGACTCATTCCACCACGGAACAGGTTTCTTAGAAGGATCAATCGCGCATTTACCAATACATTCCTCAGCAGATTCAGTTAAACAATTATTTAATAGTTTTACATCTGTATCTATATCATTGTTAAAAAGTAATTCATCGGTTTTTCCCTTAACAGTGGTTCTGAAAAGATCCCAGTTTGCTTGAGTGATTTTCCATTTTGTTATAATTCTCGAGGGCATTTTTGACTGGTCAGAGATAAGAATAGGAAAATGATTACTATCATAGAGACTGTTTAATGTGTACCATGAAAGTAAAGGAAATATTCCTGGATTACAGAAAGATAAATCTATGGAAGAGAAACTAGCTGATTGGATGTGAAAGTATGTACTACTTCCTGAATTTAGTAAGTTTATATTTACGTTATTTAGGAAATTTTCGATTGTTTTACCTCTTCCAAATGTGTTTTCGGATCCCCACATAGTATTATGTGCATTAAAGTCACCTACTAAGATAAAAGGTGTAGGAAGCTGAGAAGTTAAATCTTCAAGATCGGAACTTATTAAACAGTAGTTTGGAGGGATGTATATGCAACAAATTGTAATTTTGTAGGGACACCAAGCTGTAACGGCTATAGCTTCGAGGTTTGTGTTTAGCGGAAATTCTTTATGGAAAATATCAGTGGAAACAAAAATTGATGCTCCGCCACTGGCACGAAGTTGGGTGGTTCGAATATAGTGGTAACCTGTAAAATTTTTAAGTTGTCCGGAATATTTATCAGTGAAGTTTGTTTCTTGTAGGCATAGAAAGTCAGGAGAAGACTCAGATATGAGCTGTTCAAGGCATGGACGACGGGGATAAAATCCGTCACAATTCCATTGTATCAGTGTGAAGGTTGAAATTAATATGGTTGAGTTTAATATGAGTGTTTGGATGTTTGCGAGGTTTGTGAACTATCAGACAGGTATTCTTTATCACAAGCATCCTGGGAATTATCAAGACTGTTTATACTTTCAGAATCATCTGTTGCAGAATGTATTTTAGTTTTAATTTTTTTAATTAAGCGTGTAATTCTGATTTTTGTAGACCTATCTTTAAAATTAGGGTTTATTGATTGCAAAGTTAAAATGAGTGATTTAATATCTGTTGTGAATTTAAATGCTTCTGAGACAGGGTCACAGCTGCCGTAAGCGTTCTCGATAAAGGCAATTATATTATCAGGAGGAACTGCAAAAGCTTCTGGGTTTTGTTTATAGGCTTCGTGTATTGCTTGCTTGGAGTCAGTGGATAGACTGGGGTCGAGAGAAGAACTACGTTTTCGTTTCTTTTTTGTGTTGGAGGTGCTAGAAGAACTAGGAACTGTTTGTTTGGGAGGAAACATAGTTTGTTCTATTGCAGGGTTTTCCCCAGATTGAAGGGTCTTATCGCTTATAGATGATACAGATGAGCGTGGCCTTTTCTGTGAAAGATGAGAATTTAAACATAGTTTATCTGACTTTTCAGATATTGTATCATTTTCGCAATTCTCTGGGGAAGAAGACAAATAAAATAGATTTGTTTGGAAGGGAGATGATTCAGAATGAGATGGAAATTGTGTATTCTGTTGCTGTGACGTTGATTCGGTGGGGGGATTTGGGGGGACATGGGAAACAGTAGGATTTTCAGATGATAAGTTGTCAGATGAAGTATTGGGACAATTAGAAGCAACATGTCCCGATTGTTTGCATAAGAAACATTCCATTTTATCCGTAGACAGAAAAATTCTATTATCATTGCCTTCAAAAGGAATTAACAAGGAGGTGTGAAGCTCAAAATTATCAGAGGGAGGAAAAATATATACTTGACGGCGGAAGCTAAGTATGTGGGAGTATTCATCACCTGGAATGCCCGCTTTAAGAAAGGACACGGGGGAGGCTATTTGGAAACCAAGACTTTTCACTGCATTTTCGGCCAGTTCATGGGGAATGTAAGGAGAGATGTTCGAAATTAATATTCTTTTTGTTGGGGAGACAAGTTTACGAATACTTAAAGTAAGGCGTCCGATTTGAACGGTTGGATGGGATTTCAGAAGTTGATCAACGAGATTTGAGTTCACTAGATATATGCAGATCCTATTGTTAGATATTCTGGATGCAAAGGAAATATTTTTTGGTCCGATGATGTCACCAATGGCTTTAACGTAGTCTAGAAGTTTAAGGTTTTCTTCTGCGTGAAGAACTATCGCCTGTTCTTTTTTTGGAAAAGATGGTTTCGGTGTAGATTTTGCAGCGGTTACGTATGAAAGAGGTGTAGTTGCTGGAATGTTGTTTGTAGCAGTTTGAAAGGCCATTGTTAAGGTAGAAACTGTAGGAGTATTGTTTATATTTGTACTGTCCATGTAAATACAGACAGTAACCTCGTTTTATTTCTCTTCTTTAACTAATTTTGCTATCCAAATTTGTATTAAAATCCATTGAATTGGATGGCCAGCAAGAACCAGCAGACTGGTAAAACCAGTCTCCGGTATGCACTTTGTATAAATTTAATATAATTTATATGATTTAATAATATAACAAAAGCAATACGTACAAAACTTGTCCAGAAATCACTTTTCGAAATTACACTATTAAATCTAAATTAAACACTAATTACTACCGATAAGGCAAACTCGATTTTCCCAATACTATTTAAGATCTATTTAAATGAAGCACTAAAACACTGGAGAAGATCATGTTCAGGAATGGGGATCCAACTTGACGACGATACAACATTATACACTCTACATTTTGCGGACGACCAAGTAGTAGTGGCAGCAGACAAGGAAGATTTAGAATTCATGACGAGACGGTTTCTTAAAACATATGAAGAATGGGGCCTCTCTGTAAACAGAAACAAAACGCAATACTTATGCATTGGGAATGAAGTAGAAGATCTAATGGTCAACGAACATGAAACAATCAAGAACTGTGAGGAATATATATATTTGGGAACAACAATCAACAAGAGTGGGCGCACCGAAAAAGAGATAGAGCAAAGAATCGTGAAAGGAAAAAGGGTGATAGGATACCTAAACCCGATGATATGGTCAAAAGAACTATCAAATCAAAGAAAGCATCTCCTCTTTAACTTCATCTTTAAAAGTATAGTGCTCTATGGATGCGAAACATGGCAACTTACTAAATCCCTTGAGCGACGCCTACTTGCATTGGAAATGGACTTCTGGAGAAGATCAGCTAGAAAATCAAGGCTTGATCGAATACAAAATGACCAGAATGAATCAGAAATATAATGGGAGTCAAGTCAACCATCATTGACGAAATTCAAAGGAGACAACTGATCTGGTATGGACATGTGAAAAGAATGGACGACAACAGGCTGCCAAACCAAATTTTAAAATGGACGCCAAGGGAAAGAAGGAAGAGAGGAAGGCCAAAACAATCCTGGCTGGGCGGCATTCAGAAGGCAATGTCGGAAAGAAACCTTCACCCTGGCGAATGGAATGACCGACGTAGCTGGAAACTGGGAAACGGAAGGCGGAAAACGCTATAAAAAAACCGGGATAATAATAAAAATGAACAAGGAGTACATTATATGGGATTTTGATAGCTTTATATTTAATTATATATAGAATGAATATTTATTTGCGTTAAGATATATATTTTTTAAATAAGAAAGACACTTTTTTACATAGCTCTTATTTTATGTAACCTTAAGTTAATATTTGATATCACTGTACTGATTGTTGATACCCACGACAAAATCGTTGAGTAAGCTTGAAAAACTGCCAGCATGAAACAATTCGATCAACAAGTGTGATCAAGTCGTAGAAGAATTTATTGATTATAATATCTAAATGTAAATTCTCTAATTGGAATATAAATCATAATTAGGCATAGCTATTTAGAATATAAATATTTCGCTTCTTGGTCGTTCCGTTAGTTCAGTGTAAAATGTAACATCGAACGCAAATCTTCAACAATCTTATTCCTCTTAGAGCTGGTATTTTGAGGGTAAATATGATTCTCCTTAATTATGACTGAGTTTTAACTCATTTTTTATTAATTGCTAATTTTAATAATTTTTAGTTTTGGCTATTTCGTAAAATTATATTAATTATTATTAATTATATTATTATAATATTAATGATTTTATACCCAGATGACGACAGCAAAAGTTATTGTGTATTATTATTCTCTCCCCGTTTACATTACTTTGTATTCTGCTAATTTATTTCTCGTCCAACTTTCCTGGTACATAGTAATACATACCATTGAGGTTTTTCTCTTCAATATTATATACTATTTATTTTAAAAATTTTATTTTTTAATATATAATGTTTGTGTAATTTTATTTTTAAATTGGCTAGTTCGTAGTAAACTTAATCTTCTACTTACCCTATCAAATTATCTAATTAGTGTTTGTATACATTTTTTCCATTTTTTTGTATTTTTCTGTATTCCCTTCACTTGGATTTATCATTTTGACCTTGCACTTCTTCTTTTCAAACCGTTTTGCGTTATTCATTGAGCCACTTTTTTTATAGATTATAATCGTTTAAAATTATTTTAAATATCTTTAAAAACGATTTTCCTAAGAGACATTACTTCTTCAATTTATTCTCTTTAAATTTGTTTGATCTTCTTTTAATCTTAACAGAGCAAGCAAGGATTTAATCCTAGTCCCGTATTGGAAGTTAAAAATGATCTTACTCAATAATATCCTATCCAATATTTGGTGTTATTCAAGTTCCCTATTTCATTAAGCCACTTTTTATTAATTAAATTCGATTATAATTTATTAAAATTATCTTCAAAAGTATTGTTCTATGAGACACAATCTTCAGTTTTTTCTTACTTTTGGTTTTAAGTTTCTACAATTATCTCTTTCAAGTTTTTCTTCCACCTAATTTCTTTTAAAAGTTCTAGCCCATACTTTTGTCTTTTTTGTTCATGGCCATCGTCTATTTAAATTTATGTAATCCCCTTTTAATTTTGTCCCGCATTGTTTTTAATAGTGATCTCATTAATAGCACATCAATTTGGTTGTATCCATTATGTATGTTTTTGTGTGTGATGGAAGTTCTAAAATTTTATTTTACGTCCGATGGCAAAATGATGAATATTTTTCCATTTATTTTTGGTAGTTTTTTTGTATTAGCTGTATTTTTCTAATGTCGATTAGCCACAATAGACCTCTTAGGTCGAGGGAAAGGGTGGTTAAGCGTCTGCTCATATTGAACCTAATTTAACTTACTCTCTGTTTGTATAATTTTCCATATTTCTTCTTTACTTTTAGTTTAAACTTAAAACTAATGTTGGATTAAATTGGGAAGTATTTTCACCGTTGCATTTTATAGAATTTATTATTTTCATGGAATTTCATTGGAAAGATGTAAAAGAAAGGTACATAGGATGGGTATAGAGCTTAGCAATGAATGTATATATACACTCCAGTTTGCTGATGACCAGGTAGTGCTAGCGACCGAGAGGGAAGACATGCAGTACATGCTAAGAAAACTGATAGAAGAATATAACGACTGGGGAATGAATGTCAATACAACAAAAACCAAATATCTTTGTATTGGAAACGAGTCAGATAACATAGACCTCGAAAACGGACAACATATTTCCTGCTGTCAGAGCTATGACTACTTGGGTGTTGCCTTTGACAATACAGGAACTGATACACGGGAAATAGAAAAACGAATCACTCAAGCAAAGAAAGTCTTAGGATGTCTCAATAGTATACTGTGGAGTAAAGAGATAACGAAACGAAGGAAATTTAATATATATGAGACCATGATTAAAACTACTCTTCTTTATGGCGCTGAAACATGGAGAATTAGTGAAAAGAACAAATAGCGAATAGAAGCAGTAGAGATGGATGCAATGAGAAGATCTTTAGGTATTTCCAGACGAGACCGAATCAGAAATGAGAAATATAACTCAAGATATAGAGAAGAATGGCAACCGATAGGTCGACGGAAAAGAGGAAGACCCAGATTAGAATGGCAACACGGCGTAAACAAGTCCATGAGCGAAAGAAATTCAACAACAAACGACTGCGAAGATAGGAAGGGATGGTGTTTAGGTATCGGACAACGTCGAAAGACGTTCTAAACCGATGTATATATATATTTTTTTCATCCTTATCTTTATTGTTAGTTGTAAGGTATTAGATCACATTTAACTTATGTTTCTATTTTATCCATTTATAAAACACTTGATATAGTTTTAAAATGAAGTAATATTTTTCTCTATTTTTTTACTTGTATATTCTACTTTATTTGTTGCTTTGTTTAAATATTGATTTTATTTCGGTGTAATTATTTGCCTATATTTAAAAATATACTTCCAACTTTCTTCTCAATTCCACGTATGTCCAAAGTGTTTCCAACTTAAAATTGTTAACGTTTTTTATCATATTTACTACACTCCTTTGTTTCATTTTTCAACGCAACCTTTTTAATAGTCCCTTTCTTTCTCTTTTTTCTTTTCTCTTCTTTCTAAATTTTTATTTAGAAAGAAGAGAAGTATTTTTTCCAAAGTTGTCGTTTTTATTGATGAACATTTTTTTTATAAAAAACTATGCTTTTTATATATACACCATTTCTCAGTTGTATTACTTTCAAGAGAATGTCATCATGTTTATGTCATCAAATTCACCGTATACTTTTGTGAACATATTATATCATCTGCCGTTTTTGATAAGTCGAGAGCATAATGGTAAAACTAATTATTAAAAAAAGGGTGGTATCTCATTTTTACTAGCATGTGCCGATTATAAGTGTAGTATAAATATTAGTTTTATCTAAAATTTTATTTTTCGTATTAGTTTAAAATCATTTTTTAATTTCTTATTTAATTTTTATGTTAGTTTAAAATTTATATCTTACATTTTAAAATAAATTATCTTTTAAATATTATACTATTAACTTTTGATTTTTTTTTATTTTAAAATAAAAAGTGTCTCCTCAATTATGGGCCATTGACACTGATACAAAGTTTATTATAATGTTTATGTTTACATACATAAATATATTCTGTTTATATACACGTTAGGATACATTAACAATATCTTAATATAATTACACTAAGTAGTAAAGGTAACAGTCGTTTAGGAAATGAATTATGGCACTGTACATGTTGGTAGAACCTAGTAGATCACTTAAATTATTTTGAAAGTTGCACCAGTCTCTTTGTTGTAGTAGATACATTCTAGTAATATGTGCTGGAATGTTAACGACTCATTACAATTTTTACAGTGAGGATGGTTTTCAGAAGACATCAGATATCCATAAGTAAGACGAGTGTGACCTATTCTGAGCCTTCTGAGAATAATATTGTCTTTCCTGCTCATTTGAGGCATGGTGATGGAGGTAACAGTTGGTCGAATTGTACGTATTTTTCTATTTGGCACGTTCTAGTGTGTTTTCCAAGTGCTTTGTACGTTGTTCTTGATACTGGCCTTTAGGTCTTAGTGAAGTTGTATGTTTTCCATATTTTCTAAGGAGCAGGCCAGTTTTGCTGCATGATCAGCGTTCTCATTTCCATTGATACCAACATGGGATGGTATCCAGATGATAGTTACTAAAACACCATTTTTTGATTGCTGTTGGCAGATGCTGTGTATGCACTGTACAATGGGATGTATGGAGTATATATTTTTGATTGAGTCAATTGCATAGATAGAATCGGTTCATATTGCTAATGATTTCTCATTAGCAATGGGCGAGTCTAATGCTTTAAGTATTCCGTACAGTTCTACTGTGTGTATACTGCATCTGCGAAAAAGCTGATATGATGCTACTATTGTATTTGAGGTACTGACGGCACAGCCGACGGACCCTGTTCTTCTTTGAATGCATCTGTGTAGAGAATTTTGTCATAACGCTGTGTCTGTGTAAGTTCCTCAAATGCTTGTACCAAGAGAGTTATGGACAGTTCTTCTTTTTTGTACCGGTTCAAGCTGGTAAAGACAGTAGGTAGCTTTTTGGTCCATGGGGGAATTGTGGTCGTAGTAAACGGAGTTGTGAGTTTTAGGTCTGTGTCTTTTAGCAAAGTTTTTAAAATTTGTGAGAGAGAATGTGCTCGAGGGTAATTATTATCTGGGACAGGGTGGGGAGTATGAATTAGTTTAATTACTGGGTTTTTTGAAATAGCAGAAATCCTAGAGAAGTAAGACAGTAGTAAATTTTGCCGTCTTATATAAAGTGGAGGTTCTGAAGATTCGATATAAAGTCTTTCAGAAGGATTTGATTTAAAGGCGCCGGAGATAATACGTAAAGAAGTGTTCTGAATTCTATTCAGACTTTTAACGTGAGTGTCGGAAGCAGATTGGTAGAGAATGCTTTCGTAATTCAACCTAGAGCAGATCAATGTTCTGTAAATTCTTAAGCGGACTTTCTCTTCTGCCCCTATTGATGATGAGCTAAAGTTTTTAAGATATTGATTCTATTTAGGCGGTTTGTTTGTGTATTCTGTATCTGATCTCTCAATGTAAGTCTTTTATCCAATATTACTCCTAATAATTTCTGTTTATCAACTACTTAAAGAGGAGATCCATTTAGGTAAATTAGGAGGGTGAGTGCGATGTCTTCTAGAGAAGTTTATGACTTTAGATTTTCCAGATGAGAATTTAACTCCAATTTTAGTGGACCAGTTTTAAAGATTGTTAAAAGTATTTTGGAGTAAAGAGCATGTGCTCCTTGTAATTTTACCTTGGCAATAAAGAACAAGATCATCTGCGTATATTGAGTATTTTATTGGAGGGAAAACGAGATAGTTTATATCGTTAATCCTAAGAAGGAATAGCGTGGGGCTGAGAACTGAGCCTTTGTGGACTCCATTTTGTGAGATATGTGATGTAAAAGTTTTCCTGTTTGCAACTAGTTTGAAGGATCTCTCTTGTAGGAAATTGTTTATAAAGGTGAGAATATTACCCGTTAAATTAAGTTGCTCAAAATTTCTAATAATAGCAGCTCTTTTTATTATGTCGAAGGCAGTTTCTAAGTCTAAGGCAACTGTGATGACGTCAGTCTTATTTGATACTGCTTGGATTATTTCTGTTTGGAGAAGTACCAGGTTGTCCATCGTACTTTGATTGGGTCTGAATCCCGACTGTGCTGCATCTATCAGAATATTTTCCTTAAGAAACCAGAGCAAACGTTTATTTATCATCTTTTCTATTAGCTTGCACATTGTGCATGTTAGTAAGATTCGTCTCTAGGCACTGGCAGCGTTAGAAGTTGAATCATTTTTCCTGATCGATATGATAAGCGACTGTCGCCAATGACTGGGAAAGCTTTGGCTGAACCTTATCTTATTGTAGAGCACAGTCTATAAGTAGCTTCAAGAGGGTTCCTGCCGCTAGATGTTTGAGAAAGATAGATGGGATATAATAAGGACCTGCAGATAAGTTTTTTATTGATGACATTGTCAAATTTAACTCCACTTCTGTGAAGGCAAGGTTTAATGGATTGGTTTGGATAGGGTTAGGTTGTGAGTGGTTTGTGGGGTACGAAATGAAGAGTTCAGACTAAGTTTTGTTTTGAAAGTATTTGGCTAGCGTTTTGAATATTTTGTTATCATTTGTAATGACATTATCTTTATCTGTTATTGCGGATATTTTGCGACATGTGTTTAAACCTTTCATTTGTTTAATGTTTGTCCACACTTGGGCGGGAGGGGTATCTAAAGTTATTCTGTTAACGAGTTTTTTCCAAGATTTGGTAAACATCTGTAAAAATAGTATATCCGTTAATTAAATAAATAAAAAGATTTTTTTGCTTTACTTACTGTAGCTAGTGTAGTTTTTTAGGTAGGGGTTGTGATCTTTGGTGAAATTGGTTTCTTGAAGACAGATTAACTTGGGCGAGCAGTCCGATATGAGTTTTGTTAATATTCTAGTCTGGGGTAAAAGCCATCGCAGTTCCATTAAATTAGTCTTAGCATGCTGTTAGTATTAATAGGAGCTGAACTAAGAAGATTGGGATGGTTGTGAACTATTAGAATTATCTTCGTTAGTTATCTTCATTCTTCATTAGTTATCTTCATTAGAATCGGCAAAAGATTTGGACTGGGCATACTTTCGGGTTCTTCTGGATCAGTGCCTAAGGCCTTTATCAGTTTTTTGGTTGAACGGGTTAGCCTGTTTTTGATAGATCTCTCCTGACAAGTTCGGTATAATGCGTGCATATTAGAAATTAGCCCTGAAACATTTTATGTAAACTTAAGAGCTTCAGCGTAGGGGTCACTACAGCCCAAAGTGTTTTCGACAAAGGCTATTAGATTTTCTAGATGAATAACAAGTGATTCTGAGGTTTGCTTAAAGGCTTCTTTGATAGCGTCTTTTGTTAAATGGGAAAGGTAACGTTCTGATGGTGAGCTTATTCTGTGTTTCTTTTTTGGTTTCTTAATATCTCTACTAGGGGAGGCATGATGTTGTCCTCGGACGGATTTGCAACTAAGATGTTATCGGGAATATCAGTCTGTTCACTTGTACTCTCGATTTCAGAGTGACCACGTTTATGTGTGGGCGTTGTAGTCATTATGGAATTGTTTAGTTCTGAAGCAGACATATGTGGTAATGTTGCGGATTGTATAGAAGACTGTGGTGGTAAGGGATCTGTTACCTGGGTTGATATTAACGGCTGAGGCTAGGATGTTATATAATTGGAGGGAGGATTGAGACAATTTGAAGCAATGTGCCCTGTCTTCTTGCATATGTAGCATTCCATTTTGTCTGTAGACAAAAATAATATTCTGTTTTCATTACCTTTGAATGGGATAGCTAATGAAGTTTGCAGATTGAAATTATCATCAGAGGTAGAAACATACACTTGCCTTCTAAAGTTCATAATTTGCGATTATTTATCGCCAGGTATACCTGCTCTTAAAAATAAGACGGTGGAGGCCAGTTGGAGCCCAGGTTCTTTTATAGCATTTTCTGCAAGGTCGTGTGGTATACATGGAGATATATGGGATATTAATTTTTTTTTGTGGGGGAGACTAGCCTGCAAATATTCAATATTCATCACAGAGTTTCGTACTGTCAAAATTGGATGAGATTTTAGAAGTTTGTAGACGAGTTCTGAATTAGTTAAATATATAGAAATTCTGATATTAGATATTTTGGATGTGAATAGGATTTGTTTGGGACCAATAGCGTCACCTACTGCCTTGACGTAATTAAACAATTTTAGATTTCCATCGGCATGCAATACTTTAGCTTAACCCATTTTTGGAAAGGTTGATCTGGGAGTTGATTTGGTTGCAGTTGCATATGAGGAAGTTGAAGTAGAGTGATGCTAAATATTTTGAAAATCTTCTGACATCTTGAAAATTTGTGAACTGTGAGGATCTGATGTGAGAACTGTATTTATTATCGGTACACCTGTAGCCAAAGGTATACAAAAAATTTAATTATATGTTGAATTTAGTTAGGTTTCATGTATTTTCTTTCAAAAATACATATTATGTAGGCCTACGCCTTTGGTATCTGGCCCAAGTTTTTGAAGAGATTATCGATTTGCTAATTAACTAATCGATCTAAAAAGAAAAAAAACATGCAATTAGGCTTGTCAATACATACGGTCTGGTGTTAATAGTATTTAAAAGTGGTTGTTAGGTTTCACAAAAAGCACTAAAACTTGGAGCAAAACACTGATACGATGTTACCTCGTTCAAGTACAAACTCAGTTCAGTTCAGTTTAAATCGTTTAATTTTATAAATTTTCATATTCGTGATTTACATGTTGATATGCTGCTTGGATTTTCATGTAATTTTAATTGTACATAACTATTAAGGGGACACATTATAGTTTCTTTAAAACAGCAAGAGCGTATTTGGTGGATGCGTCCCATGTTGATTCTTATGAGACAGCGATTCTAAGGTCTATTCTGGTTAGTTTTGTCTCGTTTATGGTGGGACGTAAGAGATCGTCGTACTGTGACGTTAGATGGCAGATTAGAAGTAGGGAGATGACAAATACAAAGACATAAAAACAAATATGAAGGCATTTCCAAAGGAACATTAGATCGTGTCTTCGTTGCTATTGATTCGATTTTGACATAAGAGGCGTCAAATGAAAGGGGATTGGCACCGAGGATAACAGAAATAAAAGGTAACAAAATTGGGCAATTATTCGGTATCTTTATTCTGCACAGAGTAGTTTTCTGCTTTACTTACTTTACTAAATTTTTGCAGTAAAAAAAACAAAAATTTCTTCGTATTGTTTTAATAAGCAACTGCCTTTTGTATCGATCTGTTTATATAAAAATGTTATTTATTTCTACCGAATTCACAAATCCAGGCAAATCTGTAATTTCTATCCAAAAGAACTTTCAAGTTACTAACTACTATTTCGGTATTCTCAAAGAGTAGTAACTATATCTCAAATAGTAGGACTTTTTATGTTTGTCTTATGCTAATATTAGATACAATTATTTTTGTTTTATTTATTTTTGTTTCATACTTAGTTGGGTCTTTTTCATGTTTTTAGGTATTCTATTTTTTTCTATTTCTTATTTTTATCTATTAATAATATGCCATCAAGTACCAAATTTAAAAAATAATACTTGTTGTGGTTTTTAAATCCTTAATCTACTTTCTTTCTTATTATTAGTTTATTTGGTCATCCATTTTACAAATTAGTCCCCATCTTCCCCATCGCCTATTTTGTTGGACATGGTAAGTTCATGCTTTATTACCATGTTTATAGAAATATTTCCTCCTATGTGTTACACGTGCATGAACATTTTATTTCTTTAGTGCATATTTTTTGTTTTATTTCTTCTTCATTTCTTTCTCTACTGACTTCCAAGTGCTCTTGATGTTCAGAAATATTTACTTCTTTTTGTCTCTCATGCTGACCCAACAGATTTTAAAAATATTTTTTCCATCATCAACTACTACTCCTTAATGTTTCAGTAGGTAAGCATTTTTAATCGTCATCATGTCATTGGTTTTTGTTTTTCTATATGATTTAAACCCCCTACAACATAGTTTCCGATTTTCCTTATTATTAATTTCAATTCTTTTTTCGTAAAATTCTGCAATTACAGCTACTTATCTACAACAAGTAAGTCTCTCTACCAGCCAAGTATCTAAATCAGATTCCAGCATTTGGAATTATCTTTGTTTTTTTTACAGTTTTAATAAAAAATAAATCTTTGAATTTTCCTCCTTTAACTAGGAAAATTATTTCATGTACAGAATCCAAACCAATGTTGAGCAGTGTTTTAAGGATGCCATGACAGAATCTCGTGTATATGATCGACTTTTGTCATCGAATTCTCAGAACGCTGTTCGCAATAAGCAGATTATAGGACTCACTCTAATTATAGCAGTACATCTTACATTGTGAATATCATTTCTTAATCTATTTTAATACACATTTCTATTACATTTCAAAATCTGTTCAATAACAGCGAATAATTTTTTATCAATTTTATTTACCATTCCAAAGAATAAAGCTTTCTACCAGCCAATTACCGAAATCAGATTTCAGCATTTGGAAATATCTTTGTTTCTGTTATAGTTTTCAGGAAAAAGAAATCTTTGATTTCTCCTACTCTAACTACTAATCATTTCCTGTATAGAAACCAAGGCAATATCTAAGTGTTTTAAGGATACCATGATAGAATGTCGTATATATGATCGACTTCTGCTACGATATTCTCAAAAAGCAGTTTGCAATATGCAGATTATACGAACAACTCTAAGTAACTCTTACATTGTGGGTATCATTTCTTAAACTCTTTTTAACTTTTAATAACCATTTTTAATAACCAGCTAATTACCGGAATCAGATTTGTAAATATCATTGCTTACAAATGTTAGGGTTTATTGTCTTATACTTACAATCCGTGTTAAGTTGTTGTAGATATTCCTGAAAATTATAGCAAAAGAAAGTTATTTACAAATCCTAAAATCTTATTTTGATGATTGAATCGTAACTAAAATTAATAAAAAAAATTATTTGCAGTTATTGAACAGATTTCGAAAAGTTTTCAAAAAGGTGTATTAGTAAAAGTTAAAACTAGTTCAAAAACCGATATTCACAATGAAAGAACTACTGCTACAATAATTAGAGTTAGTTCTAGCGTCTGCCTATTTGTGAATTACTTTCTACGGACGACATAATCTATCATATACACAGTTTATCTTATAGCATCCAAAACACAGCTTGACATTGGTTTTTTTATCTATAAATTAATTTTCCTAGTCAAAGCAGGAAAGTCTAAGGATTTCTTTTTCTTGACAATTATAACTTAAACAATAATGATAAACAGGTTGCTGATGTGAGCACTTATTCATGAATGTTAGCGACTAGGAACTTATGCTCATAATCCATAAGTTGTTGTAAATATTTATTAGTTATACAGCATCATCAGGCCGTTAAAAAATTTAAGGCTGAAAAACATTATATAATATGTAAGGCAATAGGTATAGAAATAAAATATTCATTTAGTTAACAGGTGAACATCGTTCGATAAATCTGTGCCGGGTCTTTAACTAGTGCTATTATCAAATTAATAGGTATTTAATTTGAAAATAAACCAACCGATCTTCAAAAAAGGTAGGATCTAATTATTTATTATTATGAGTGAATCGGGGGGTGGTGTTGAGCCACCCCAGAATAATATATCATTAATGGATACGGAAGACAAAAGGTATATTAATTTAAATAACAGATATAAAATAAATGATTCAGGGTATCATAATGTCTTTGTAGAATCTACAGACAAAAACTTGTCCCGTTTATCACCAGTACGTGTCGGTCATTATCTATTTAAAAACCAATATTTTAAACACGATGTACTAGACATTAAACCTGTTGGTAGAAATAAGGTAAAAGTAATTTTTAAAACTTATACTTGCGCAAATTCTCTAATTGAACATGAGCTTATTAAGGATAATAAACTTGTAGCGTATATTCCATCATTTTTTACTCAAAAGAAGGGAATTATTAGAAAAGTCGATACGTTTTTGGATGAAAAGTATATTTTAGAAAATATTGTTTCAGATAAAAATGTTGTCGAAGTAAAAAGGTTAAAACGGAAAATAATTGATTCGGATAGTGAAACAATTCTTGTACTTCGCCAGATGGTCATTTTGACATTTGAAGGAAATAGCATTCCTAAGACTGTTAATTTAGACTTGGTTAGGTTTAATGTTGAACCATATATATATCCGGTTGTTCAGTGTTTTAATTGCTTTCGTTTCGGTCATACTGCTCGGCAATGCAAATCAACATCAAATCGTTGTAAGAAATGTAGTCAAACTCATGATAATAATGAAACATGCACTAACTCCCTATTTTGTTTACATTGCAACTCCACTGAACACAACTCACTCTCTAAACAGTGTCCTGCATTTAAACACCAATACAAAATAAAATCAATAATGGCTTTAGAAAACACTACCTTTAAAGAGGCAGAAACCATGGCTAACAATCCTTCATACGCCAAGGTAACTACAAATAATAGATTCGATATCCTCAATATTATACAAAATTTCCCCGCCTTAACCCCTAACGTCCCTGAAGGTACAAATCAAAATCAATCCTATGTACCTACCGTTAAAAAAACAAGAAACAAGCGTAAAGCTATCTCTCCTACTGCAGTCAAAAACGCACAAACTTTCCCAAGATTTCCAAATGCTACAAACACCTCATCCCAACCTATAATCCCTAATCCTTACAGGGACGAGTTTATGGCGTATAAAGAAAAAATAGAATGTAAAATAATCAATGAAATTCCAGCCTTGATAGAAAATATCATCAAGAAAATTAACCCTAAAATATTTTTACCTAACTTACAAAAAAATACAAAAGAAGAAATTGAAAAAATGTTGAACAACCTAACAGATATTGAAAGCGATGGGGAACAACAGGACATTTAACATACTGCAGTGGAACTGTCAATCTATAAATAAACATAAACCTAGTTTACTTAATTATCTCGAGCACAATGTTGTTGATGTCATTCTGCTTAATGAAACATGGCTTTCTAAAAATAAAAATTTTAGTTTAACAGGTTACAACGTTATCAGAAGCGATATACCTAATGGTTACGGTGGTGTAGCCATCCTCATATCAAATAACCTTTGTTTTACTGAAATTAATGTAACGAAAAACTTTAATAAAGGTATTGAATCGTGTGCAGTTTTTATAGAACAAATTAAATTGGTAATCGTTTGTATTTATAAACCACCCAAAGTAATAGTCAATAATAGAGATTGGGAAAAGCTTTTAACTCAATTTAGTGGTAGGGTTGTCATTGGTGGGGACTTCTATGGACACCACAGTAGGTGGGGTTCCTTGAAGGATACCGCTCAGGGCAAGTGTATAGTAGACGCGTTAGATAACAGTAATTTAGTTCTGCTAAACGACTGTAGACCGACCAAAGTAACAAGACCTAATGAACTTCCATCAATGGTGGATCTATACCTTGTTACATCAAATCTAATTGGATACACCACATGGGATCCTGTTCCCGATACTCTGGGTTCAACTCACTTACCTATAGTAATCACCATCGACTTGGACTATCACCCATGTACAATAATTCCTTCATCTAAATGGAAAGAGTCTTCAGCAAACTGGAATATCTTTAAAGGTCATATAGAAAAAACATTATCCGAAAATATAACCGATAATATCACTTCAGCGGAACGTTTTGACTTCCTGTTAAAGACAATTGACGATGCTGCCTCATTTTCTATGAATATCAAAAATTTCTTTCAGCCAAAATCTCGAATTCCAGTCTGGTGGGATTATGAATGCAAAAATACGATCATTTCATGAAAAGTTGCATACAAAAGATACATTGAAGCATCAAATTTTGAAAAATATATTAAATACAAACAAATTCAAGCCAAAAGTAAACTCCTCTTTACAAACAAACAAAAAAGTTCGTGGATTAACTTTGTAAATACTTTAAACAAAAATACTCCCATCAGTAAAATTTGGAATTTTGTTAATAAACTAGTAAATAAAAATTACCGTACAAGACGATATCCCCTGCCAAATGAACTAATAGAAGAGTTTCTCGACAAATTTGCTCCGCCATATGTTGACCTTCCTATTCAGGATAACAGTAAAACTTGTAAATACAATATTTTCCAGGAAAGTTTTGATATGAAAGAATTTGAGGCTGCACTCAAGTCTTCGGCTCCGGGGCGCGATCAAATTACTTATAACATAATATATGAATTACCTCTTATAGCTAAACAAAGTTTACTAACAATTTTCAACGATTGGCTTTTCAATGGAAGATATGTGGATCATATGAAAGAAATAGTTATTTGTTTAATTCTTAAACCTAATAAAGATAAAACACTCTCCTCTTCTTACAGACCGATATCATTAATGTCTTGCATATGCAAGACATTTGAAAGACTTATTAAGACTCGATTAGAATGGCTTTTAGAATATTATAGTATCCTTCCAAGTACACAATATGGATTTAGGGCTAGTGTTGGTACACTGGATGCAATATCACATTTAGTTACCAACATTCAAATAACGTTTTCCAGAAACAATTATCTTGCTTGTTTGTTTTTAGACCTAAAAGGGGCATATGATTCTGTTAATTTAACCATTTTACACAAAAAACTATATGATATAGGATTATCTCAAAATATAGCGACTAATATTGTTCATCTTTATAATAATCGTGTTATATATATTAAAGATCATTTAAACCAACTACACGGTCCTAGAATTGCTCATACAGGTCTTCCACAAGGATCAGTTTTAAGTCCGTTATTGTTCAACATATTTTCAGCAAGTATTCATGGCATTTTTGACAACACAATCAATTGCATCCAATACGCTGATGACATATGCATCTATACAGAGCGTAATTCGTATACTGACTGCCTGGAGGCTCTGGAATTCATCATGCAAAACGTTAATAACTGGGTAAAAATAATCATGGACTGACCATTTCCCCTGACAAATCAGCCACAATGATATTCACTAGACATAAGATTCGTACGCCTGACAAAATAAAGTTGTCTGGATATGATATACCTATTGTCAAAGAATACAAATATCTTGGCATTCTTCTTGATCCCAAACTCTTATGGTCAAAACATGTGGAATATATAAAAAGTAGGTGTGAAAAAGGTATTAATATTCTTAAATGTGTCACTAATCGAAAATGGGGTGCTGACCCTAAAGTTGCATTACAGAGCCTACGTGCGATCTATTGTAGACTATGGTTGCATTCTGTATGGTGCCGCCAGTAACACACACTTATTAACTGTAGACCGCATTTAGTTTAAATGTCTAAGAATATGCTTGGGTACCATGAAGTCTACTCCTTGCCCTGTACTACTTGCTGAAAGTAATGAAATACCTCTACAAAATCGAGTCGAGAAATTATGACAATTAAACATATCCTGAAACTAAGATTAAATAATAATAATCTGCTTAGTCAACTGTATGAGTCATCTATTGAAAACCTCTTAAATAAATACTGGCGCATAAAAAATTCTCCTCCACTTGCTGATGCTTTCTTAGAAACTAATGAGTATCCTAATATCTATGGCAAAGAAAAAAGATTACCAATATATAAAGCTAATTTTCAGGTAACATTAAATAAACCAAAAGTCATAATACCAAAGTACACAGAATCCCCACAAATAAACTTTGTCTTACTTAGATCCATATTGAGTGACTATAATGATCACGTAATAATGTATACCGATGGTTCCAAAAAAGAGGATGGTGCCAGAGGTTGGGCAGTTTACATTCCACATAAAAGCGAATCTTTGAAAATTAAACTTCCATCGCATTGTTCAATATATACTGCTGAAGCGGTAGCTATCGAAAAAGCATTAGATTGGCTAGATTCACACAATTTAAATAAAGCAGTAATATTATCAGATTCATTGTCGGTCAAGGATTAAACTCAGATATGACTCAACATAAAAGAAATAATATTCTTTGTGCTATTAAAAATAAAACATATAGTAAAGATATTACAGTTATTTGGGTTAAAAGTCACATTGGTATCGAGGGAAATGAACTGGTTGACCAGCTTGCTAAAGATGCGACCCATGTTGGACTCTATATTCCCATATTTACATTGGAGGACTTACAACAACATTATTATAACAAAATTTTTATAAATTGGAAAGAAAAATGGAAAAACATAGCAACGAATTCAAATAATCAATATTATACTATCCACCCTACCCTACCACAAGATGTTGACTATATTTTCAAATATGCAATGCCAAAGAAGTTGACAGCCACAATTACTCGACTGAAAACTAATCACGGTGCATTCCCAGCTCACTTGGCTAAGTTAAATATTATCCCTTCTGGGGTATGCTCATGCGATAATATATCACAATGTGACATCAACTATATTCTTTTTAAGTGCGATAAACATAGGTATGAAACAGATCAGCTGTATTCAAAACTATCAGAACTTAAAATTCAGACTCCCATAAACATCACCCATTTACTCTCTTTAGATAGTAGAGAAGTATACGAACTAATATGTAACTTTTTATTTAAAGTTGGTTACATTATTTAAAAACTAATATCTTACATTACAATTCTGTGGCTAAAGGACTAGTTTCCAAGCCAACTCACCAAACACACACACACACACACACACATAAAATATTCATTTAAAGTGGTACTAAGAATATATAGGTCTTAGTTAACTCCAGTTACTTATATAAAATGTTAAAATATAAAAGGTCATCAGCAATATACAATATCAAGTGACTAAAAAATAGTATTAAAGTCTAAAAATAATATAAAAATTGATACAACACTAGATAGCTATATAACATGAAGTGCCCAATAAGATTTCAACATTTGGAAATAATCTTTTGCTACAATTTTCAGGAAAAAGAAGTCCTAAAATGTTCCTCCTGCGAGTAGGAATCCATCCCTCGTAATCACGTTTTTAAAGCATTTTTAAATCTGTGTCCTTATCATATATTTAATAGTCCTCTTTCATATAAAATACACCTTTTTTGGTTTTTTTTCCATTTTATTTAAATTCCCATTCAATTGGTTTCCCATTCCCAAATTCCCATTCAATTCAATTCCCACAAATCTGGTTTTGTGAAGGTCTAAACATTTGAGAAATTTATTTTGGTAAGATTTGTGAAAATGTCATTTATAATGAATCGTAATTTAATTTGTGAGTTGGACCGGCAAGCATTATTGCTTTAGTTAAAGAAGGCCATTCACAGCGGTTCGTGTCGGAAAGAGCGGTTGTTTCTCATAGTGATGTCTAACGGATATGGAATTAGTTTCTGGAAACAAATTCTATACAGAGTAGAGCTCGATCTGGTGGACTCTGAGTTACAAATGAACAATAAAATTAATAGATATATCAGAATTGTCATTTAAAAAAATTCTTCTATGTCTGTCTCAGCCCCCCAAGGAGACTTCATGCATGCTACAGGAGTCAGAAAGGAGTTGGAGTACAATAGGAAAAATCATTTTAGAATCAGATTTAAGGAGTCATCGACCAATAAGGGTTCCTTAGCTACAACCTAGACATGTTTTGCAGCGCCTCCAGTGGGCTTAAGAATACATGCAGCTCCCTTAGCAGATTTAAAATTTTGTGCTTTTTTTTAAACAAAAACATAATCAACTTAAATAGTAATAGCTAGCGAATTCGTCTTTGGAAAGATCCAACAAGAGCTCTACAACTACCATATGGGTACTATACCAGATGTGGTTGAACAATTTTGTATTTATGGATGATAACGCCTGCCCACATATGTTAATGCCTATCTTGAGACAGAATGTATTCGCTGTTTGGAATGCCTGAGATTTCTCCAGACATGAATTCCATTGAATATGCATGGGATGTGCTTTTCAGAGCTGCCCTTATGCCTGATGGAATCTTCCTAGCATCATGAACTTACATTGCCTGTAGAGAAGAATCTGCCACAGGAAATAATTGATCGCCTTGTTAGCAGTATTAGAGCTCAAATCTAGGCTACATTGATACCCGTGGAAAAAATACACGATATTAAGTTTGTTAAATTATATTTTAATTAGAAATAAATGTTTTAATTTTTGAATTTTCTATTTATTAAAAAAATATTCTGTTTTTAGTACAAAAATTTCTGTAGCGAAAATTTTGAGTGATGCATAACTTTTGAAACTATGTGTATTTTACCTTTTTCTAAGAAGCATTTTAGAAGAAGTAGAATAATTAACTCTAATTATATCGAAATTATCGAAATTATGCCCGAAGGAATCCTCCTAGAACCCATCATTAACTTACAAGTGCCTGTAGAGAAGAATGAGAGAATCTGTCACGGGAAATAATATATCGACTTGTTATTAGTATTAGAGCTCGAATCTAGGCTAACATTGATACCCGTGGTGAAAATACTTGATATTAAGTTTGTTAAATACATTTTAATTAGAAAAAAATTTTTTTGTGTTTCAATTTTCTATTTAATAAAAAAAATATTATCCCTTTTAAAACAAAAAGTTTTTGTTAACATTATGATATTTTTTATAATGATCTATAAAACTAGTTTCTAAAAATAGTTAATAGTAGCGAAAGTTTTGAGTGACTGTTGCAGCTTTTGAAACTATGGGTATTTTATGGTTTCCTGAGAACCTTTTTAGAATTAACTTTAATTATAAAAGTATTTCTGATAATATAACGAAATTTTTTAAAATATTTTTAACATCTAATAGACGTATTTGACATTGACCCAAAAATCTGTTCATTAAATGTTCCTTTCTCGTCTAGAAAGGAAGAGTCTTGTCTATAAGCTGCGTTTTAGGGATGTCATAATAAACTCGTGTATGTGTTTGATTGGTGTTATGCTCTACTTGAAAAGCAGTTTATAATAAGCAGATTTAATAATTAACTCTAATCATTGCAGTATTACTTATTGTGAGTATCATTTCAGCATTTGGAAATATGTTTATTTTTCTTATCGTTTTACGAAAAAGAAAGCCCTTAATTTTACTTCTTGGACTAGGAAAATTATTTCATTTATAGACCAATGTCAAATTATGTTTTAAGGATGCCATGACATTAACCCGTGTATATGATCGATTGACGTTATGGCCCACTTGTAAAGCAGTTGACAATAAGCAGATTCAATAATTACTCTACTCCTTGCAGTATTACTATTTTTAAATTTTAATAACATTTTTATTACTTCTCGAAATCTGTTAAATAACTAAATAGTTTATTTTATAAATTTTAGTTGGTATTCCAAGAACTATCTTTCTATCTATAAGAAGTTATCTTTCTATTAGTCAATTATTGAACTGAGATTTCAGCACTAGGAATTATTTTTTTTGCTATAATTTGGGTTGTCAGGAAAAATATATTTTCTATGACCATAAGTACCTACTGATATAATTAGCTGTATGGCTACAATGAGTTGTGAACATATTTGGATTTCAGAACCCCAATTTTAATCTTTTAATCGCCTGCCCGTTATTGGCAGGTAAAACTATTATAATTTCTTGGAAAAACTGGAAGCAAATTTTGTCTGGAGTGGCTGTTCGAGGGTGTCTTCCTATTTACACACATATGAAATGTTCAGTGGCCTAAAAGCTGTTTATTCAGCAAAGGTTTCCCTTGTGGAGAGGTGTCCATTAACAGAATTGTTTCTATATATATATATATATATATATATATATATATATATATATATATATATATATATATATATATATATATAATGAACCAGAAGTATTTGCTGACAACGTAAGGAAGTAAACGTTAAATAGTGGGTTTGCAGCAATAAAAAATGAAACGTGTACTCTTTTAAATTTTTATTCCAAGCTTTCGGAATTTAAAAGCATTTTGTCAGAATAATGGCATGTATTTATTTAGAATAATTAAGTGTTTTTGGATGTACAGTAATTTTTTAAAAATTTTCAAACATAAAAATAGGTTTTATATGTTGAAAAAAGATGAGAGACTATGATAAATTTTATCAACATTATAATACATCTTCGTTGATACAACCTCATTAAGTTTCTCCCTGATGAAGGACATAACCAATGTCCGAAAGCTTGGAATAAAAATTTAAAAGAGTACACGTTTCATTTTTTATTGCTGCAAACCCACTATTTAACGTTTACTTCTTTATATATATATATATATATATATATATATATATATATATACATATATAGGTATATATATATATATATATATACATATATATAGGTATATTTATATATATATATATATATATATATATATATATTTACATATATTTATTTGTAATTTTAATTATGCCTCGGCCCCCAAAAATCTTTTTCAGATATCGAAAAATATTAAGTCTTAATATATTTCTGTATTTGATCATTTTACTCATACTTCATTTCATAGTTTACCTCCAAATATTTTCTATTAAACACTTTTATCTTTTCTGTCTGACGCTACTTAAACCGGGATTATTTTCATTTATTAATTCTCTATAGTGTTTGTCAATGTATTATATATGATTACTTTAGTTCTTCTGGATACACATTTATTTTTCTTAGATGGTTATAAGAATCAGCATATTTTATAAATTAAAAATTAGGCTTATTTTGTATGCCTTTGCGCCTTGTACTGTTGCCGAGAGGGGGCATTTGGGCCTGTAGGACCCATCGCCGGCTCTGCGGACTTCTTCCTGTCCTCGGAATTAGACCGGGTGTTGACCATCTTTGCTTGTCACTGATAAAATGGTTAAATACAGCTACTGGTATAAAATAACGGTTACCGTGACAAGTATCTGTTATAGGTAATAGTTCCAAGGAGCAGTTACAAAATAACAGATCAAAATTAGAAAACAGAACAGGTAAAATAGTCTAAGTATTCCTTGACTTACGGAAGGAATAACATTGTAAACAAGAAAAATAAAATGGTATAAAAGTACAATGCAAAGAAAATGTTTCTAAGTGTTTCTTGACTTACGGAAGAAACAACTTAGAATGAAAAATAAAATACACAAGATAAAAAGAATAGAAAAGTGCAGAAATGTTCCTAAGTGTTTCTTGTCTTACGGAAGAAATAACTTAGGACAGAAATACAGATAAATGAAATATGTAAATATGAAACAAGGTATGGAAATATTTCTAAGTGTTTCTTGACTTACGGAAGAAACAACTTAGAGTGAAAACAAACAAGAGAATCAAATATGGAAAAATAAGAATACAAATACTTATAAGTGTTTCTTGACTTAAGGAAGAAACGACTTACAAATACGAAAAATCAAATACAGAAAAGATGTGGAAATATTGCCAAGTGTTTCTTGACTTACGGAAGAAACAACTTAGCATAAAATAGAAAATGAAAGAGACAAATGTATTAAGTATTTTCTTAACGTAAGGAAGAAAATATATTAGACAAAATATCGGAAATAATAATGCAACAATGATTATGAAAATATTTCTAAGTGTTCTTTTAACTTACCGGAAAAGAACAGCTTAGACGCACAATTAAAATAACAAGTCAAATATTCAGAGAAATATTTCTAAGAGTTCTTTGACTTACCGGAAAGAACTACTTAGACAAAGTACAAATCAAAATATTAAATAGAAAAAGCAAGATAAATATTTCTAAGTGTTCTTAACTTACGGAAGAACAACTTAGACATAAAATACAAGAAAAATAAACAATCAAAATAATCAAATAAAATATCAAACAATCAGTACATGAACAAATATAGATCAATGTAATATTCTAACCTGAAAAGGTCTGAATATACAATAATGCTAAAATAAAAATGGTATATAGGAAATCAGAAATAAAACAATAACTTAGTTGGAACAATAATAGCACCGACTAGGTCTACAGTAGAAGAGGCAAGCTCGACTGCCCGATGAGGGAAAATCTACCTGCTTTTATGTAAAACAAATCCTTTGTTTTACGTAGCGAAAGTGGAATTTACCTGCATCGAACCAATTAGAAATTTGGATTTGGCCAACCTTGGAATTCCCAAGTATTTTGACCGATATCCAAATTCCTTGATGCCTCCGGCACGGCTGTCACGCCTCCGGAGGACAGTACTATGTTAACTGCAAAATGCTACGATTTTAACAAAAATAGAATTCGAAATAACGCCAACCTCGAGCTGCTTTCTATGTGTTCTAATGAAAATAAACTCGTATTTTTGATCGAGTTTATTTTGTTTGTCGCATATAAAGCTGTTCATGTAACTCAAAACCAACACTTAATTATTATAATCGTGGCACATACTGCTAAGTTATAAATATGTACGCTACTTCAAATTACTAATGGAAATGTTTAATTAATTCGCCATCATGCTTTATACCCGATCAATAAAAGTGTTACACGTTAAATAAGACCAAACCATCTTAACGTAATCTCTAATCCCGGACGTACTGCAACCAATTGACTTATTATCCACCATTGTATGCAGTTGTTCCTTAACTGGTGCATGTTTAGTGAGGAAACTTGGTATGAATCTGAGATGGTTCCTATTTGTTTAAGCAATATATATATGTATATTTAGTAAAGCATTATATATTAGGCATCCCTAGTTCCATTTATTAACCAGATTTAGCCATACGGCTTACACTCCCTCTAAGGGGAAAATTCACTCATCTCAGATACCTACGGTATTAAAAGCATTGAGCTCTGGTGAAACTCTTTCCGTGTTATCGAGCCCTAGGTGACTTGTTTTGCTGGAGTATCTCCCAAAAATTTTAGTACACATCTGGACCTAGCGAGGAGTACTGCTTTCTGCATGCCCTTATAATGATGTTCATTTAGACCCAGCTGTTTTATGTTCGCTAGGAGGTTTTTTTGAATAACACCAGTAGTAGAAAGAATAATAGGTACTGTCTGGGTACCTTCCATTCTCCATTGTCTCCCGATTTGTATTTCTAGATCTCTATACTTGGCGATTTTTTCATTGTATTTAACACGTAAATTATTAGTGTTAGGTATCGCGACATCAATAAGTGTTGTTTGTCTGGTAAGTTTATTAACTAGTATGAGATCCCGTCTATTATGTGCCACTGGTTGGTCTGTCAGCATAGTGCGGTCTCAGTATAGCTTGTAGTTGTCATTTTCAAACATTCTGTCAGGGATATATTGATAATAAGGAAGATGTTCGGTTTGGAGAAGTCCCAGTTTCTCAGCTAGTTCTTGGTGAATAATCTTTCCTACTGAGTCATAGCGTTCTTTATAATAAGTTCCGACAAACGCCTGGCAACCTCCGGTAAGATGTTGGATGGTTTCTCGTGGTTGGATCATTTTGGACTTGAGGATCTTTAACAATATATTTCAGGTAATTTTCAGTTGAAATAACCTGATCCTGAATGGCAAGTAGAAAACCCTCAGTCTCAGAAAACATCTTTCCTGATATCAACCAATAGTCCGACGCTGTATTGTCGACATATTCTTGGCTAATCTCATTGGGATGTCGCACATGCAGAGGTTTACTCATTCAGGTGCGCACTTTTTCTTGCTTAGTCAGATGGTTTATGCGCATTTCTTGTTCCCTCAGTTTTAGCGGCGTTGTATCTACTGCATCATTTATTATATTATTAATGTCATTCCTTTGATGATTTTCACTTACATCTTACCCACATAAGGTGTAACGCATATTGCAATATTATTATTGGTATTATTCTTGTTTCTCTTTTTACGTATGCAGCTTGAGTAGCACATTGTTCATTAGTTTAGTATTTTTCCATCAAATGGGCATTCGTTAAATATTTGTTTTAATTCTTGTATTAAGGCCTAAGAGATGTTTATCAGTTGTGCAATTATGTCTTAAGGACTAGTTGCTCTGTTATTTTTGTAACTTAAGTAGGTGTATTATAGTACACTCCTTCTAATAACTGAGTAATTTATGTAAATTTGCTTTCTGTCTTCTTGATCTCCTGTGGTCAGCCATTTTTCTATTTTCTATGTAATTTAACCTCATACGTATGATAAAGTTCATGTTGCATTAGGAGCAATGGAAAGCAGTTTACATAACGCAAAGTCTATGATCAATAATAATAATAATCGTTAAATTTTTTATATCATCTTTTAGGCTATTCCAAACTTTTAATTGACATTTTTAATATTACCGCAATAAATGTTTAGCTGTGATTTTATCCTTGGATGTAGTGAAGTTCGATGGCCTAATAACGGCAGAATAAGACAACTACGTGTTTTATTACTCTAGAGATGCTCTGGAGGAAACCAAAAAAAAGTTAATTTTATTTTAGGCAACTTCAACGCAATTGTAGGGAAAGGAAAATATAGATGAAATAGTAGGAGAATATGAACTAGGAACGGCTAATGAGAGAGGAGAGAATAGTTCATTTTTGCAAGGACAACAAACTTATTATCAAGGACACATGGGTCAAACTATCAGCCCCAACAATATACTTCGGAAAGCTTCTATAGATGACGGTAAGAACATAGTAACAAACCAAATTAACTACATCGTTATAAACCAAAGATTACATAAGGCTATAGCATCCATTAACCAGGGACAGATAAAGCAAATGATAGATAAATTAGATAATGCAAATACCTTGTTTTAGTAGACATGCAACTCAAACTAAAGAAAATGAAAACAGCCATCAAAGCACATAGAGTTCATCTAAGAAGACTAAAAAGCTGCTCTTTGCCAACTTATCAAAGAAGAAATACAGAAGGAAGTCTAGAAAGTAGAAAGACAAGAACAGCTTAAAGCTACAGAAAAATGGATAGAGTTATAGAAAATCTTGAGAAACATCATAAAAAACAACTGGAGGGTGATACATCCACTAAAAGCAAACAAGGAATCACACATGAAATAGTCATCGATATTGTAAAGGAAAAAATACAAGAATAAAATCTAATAAGCATATAAAAACATAAATAAAACAATGAGACAAAAAAATAAAAGAACCGAAGGACTTGCGGCTATTAGAAAATCATGCAGAAATAAAATGATTAAAAAAACATATGACAACTTTAACATAGGACAACTTTAACTTTAACTTTTAATTGTAAAATAAATCTTTTTTAAAAAGTCAATCAAGAAGTTAGTGATTTAATATATATATATATATATATATATATATATATATATATATATATATATATATATATATATATATATATATATATATATATATTTTATACATATATATATATATATACATATATATATATACATATATACATATATATATATATATATATATATATATATATATTTATATATATTTATATATATATATATATATATATATATATATATATATATATATATATATATATATATATAAACTAAGGTACACTCGAAGAGTGGTGGGTTTATCGGTCAAAGTGGAGAAATAAAAGACAAAGACGATGGCTACTTCATCTATTTATTGAAGACGTTTCGCTTTCTGCTCAGAAAGCATCATCAGTTCATCTAAAAAGAACAATATGAAACCAAACATCCATAGAGAAGTTATAACCAAAGTGTGTTACCTTACAAAGACATGTAGCAGTCAGTGATGTAAAAAATATGAAAAAGCTTACAAAGCTGGACATTCAGAGTTGACGTTGTATATAACAATTAATTGAAACTAGGTAAAGTTTGCAATTTAACAAAATTAGCACAGCAAAAGAACATGTGATAAAAATACATGTATATATAAAAAAATTTTATAAAAACTTAGTAAAAAACATTAAGGTTTATTTTAAAGTGTAAAGAACTAGAAAGATCATTAGATTGCACTTCCAACAAATTTATTTAAAAATTATATTTTAATTTTAACTTTAGGTAACATTATAAGTTATTAAAGATTAATAGTAATAAAGAAAAAATAATGAAGTTACCAGTCTTTAGCTTACTGAGGCTCGTTGGTAAATGAATTTAAAAGTTTTGACACCCACGCATAACAACGTGAGTAGAAGTGGCCTTGAAGTCACAATGACATAAACAGCAAGGCAAGCTACCAACCTCTATGTATAAGGCGGTATATTCAAAGAGTGTGATAAATTTGGTTGACAACTTGTCGTTAAAAAACCAAGCAGTGAAGGGAAAAGGTGGTTAAGATCACCATTTAACCCTACAGTGATTGATCTGTCAACGAAGAACAAAGCAAGAGAAGTCAATCCAATATATCATATATTGTAATATTATGACGTCACTAGTTAGCCAGCTAACAGGTGAAGATTAATAAAAATTTCCACAGTCCAAAGGTTCAAATATTAAGGACCATAATGAAAAGGATTCTATGAATCAGATTCAATTTAAAGTTTTATCAAACAAGTTCATCAAAAAGAACAATTACTTAATTATGTAAAAGTGTTATTGACAAATATTAATAAAAAATGAGTTGATAAATCTTAATTAAAGAAGGAATAATCTATTTATATTTATTTTTATTTTTATTTAAATTTATTATAAGAAAATGTGATAAAGAAAACCCCAAAATGGGACAAAATTTAAGTAAACAACATATCAAGCCTAATTCTGTAAAATTAATGCATGATAAATTTGGCTCAAATTACTAATGTCCGTTCTCTTATTAAGAGTATTAGGATGTTTTAATATTGCACACATTTCTAAAAACTGTCTTTTAACGAGATTGCGTTCAGTGCCAAGAATTTTAACTTCATTAAAGTTTACTTCATGCTTAGTGTTAATGGCATGTTGGGCAAGAGCACAAGTATGCTTAGATAAATTGATATCACTGCGGTGTGTCGTAAGACGCCCTCTCAGTGATCTCCCAGTCTGACCGATGTAACATGAGTCACACTCAGCACAAGGTATATGATATATTACATTCACTTGTTCCAGAAGGGACAGAGGTGTTTTAGTTTTAGAGAACAAATTCCTGACAGTCTTAGCATTCTTAATAGCAATTTTAACAGGTACGTTATTATGTTTGTACAGTTTAACGAGTTTCTCAGTAACTTGAGGAAAATAAGGTAAAGAGGAGTAATGGGTAGTTGGATTCCCAAGTACAGTATTAGGCAGAACAGTGTTATTAATTGAATTATTTGAAATCATTCTAAGTTGGTCACCATTGGGTATATCATTTAAAGAAGAACCATAGCTTTGAGCGAAAAGGTATTTATTAATAAGGGAGGATGGATAGGAATTCTCAACCAGAATATTTTTAAGTAATTGAAAGGATTCCCTTCGATTAATCGGATGTATCAGTCTATTTAGCCTGCAGCTTAAAGCTTTAATAAGGTTTAATTTGTATTTAAAGGGATGACAAGAATGGTAGTTGAGAAACCTATTAGAGGCCATTGGTTTCCTGTACCAACTTGTAGTAAGGGTGTTATCTCCCATTCTAATGACACGCATGTCTAAGAAGGGAATACTATTTGTGTTGGAGTCCTCAAGTTCAACAGTGAACTGTAAATGAGGATCAAACTCATTGAATAAAGACAAGGTGGCCTGAATCTTGTCTGGAGGTAAGGCTAGTAATAAGTCATCATCAAGTAATTGTTCTTTTTGATGAACTTGTTTGATAAAACTTTAAATTGAATCTGATTCATAGAATCCTTTTCATTATGGTCCTTAATATTTGAACCTTTGGACTGTGGAAATTTTTATTAATCTTCACCTGTTAGCTGGCTAACTAGTGACGTCATAATATTACAATATATGATATATTGGATTGACTTCTCTTGCTTTGTTCTTCGTTGACAGATCAATCACTGTAGGGTTAAATGGTGATCTTAACCACCTTTTCCCTTCACTGCTTGGTTTTTTAACGACAAGTTGTCAACCAAATTTATCACACTCTTTGAATATACCGCCTTATACATAGAGGTTGGTAGCTTGCCTTGCTGTTTATGTCATTGTGACTTCAAGGCCACTTCTACTCACGTTGTTATGCGTGGGTGTCAAAACTTTTAAATTCATTTACCAACGAGCCTCAGTAAGCTAAAGACTGGTAACTTCATTATTTTTTCTTTATTACTATTAATCTTTAATAACTTATAATGTTACCTAAAGTTAAAATTAAAATATAATTTTTAAATAAATTTGTTGGAAGTGCAATCTAATGATCTTTCTAGTTCTTTACACTTTAAAATAAACCTTAATGTTTTTTACTAAGTTTTTATAAAATTTTTTTATATATACATGTATTTTTATCACATGTTCTTTTGCTGTGCTAATTTTGTTAAATTGCAAACTTTACCTAGTTTCAATTAATTGTTATATACAACGTCAACTCTGAATGTCCAGCTTTGTAAGCTTTTTCATATTTTTTACATCACTGACTGCTACATGTCTTTGTAAGGTAACACACTTTGGTTATAACTTCTCTATGGATGTTTGGTTTCATATTGTTCTTTTTAGATGAACTGATGATGCTTTCTGAGCAGAAAGCGAAACGTCTTCAATAAATAGATGAAGTAGCCATCGTCTTTGTCTTTTATTTCTCCACTTTGACCGATAAACCCACCACTCTTCGAGTGTACCTTAGTTTATATTGGATTGACGGTCGTACTCCTTTTCTCGATGTTTTCTGTTACAGAGGGGTTTTATGCCACCACCAGGCGCATCCATGGAGAACCAGTAGTGAAGAAGCTGAAGAGATGGACGAACCTAACAGAGAAACTAGCCACAGCAGAAGCTAGAAGAACTTTCCTTTTGGAGTGTAGGAGAACTAAGAAGATCCCAAGATTTATCATAGACACCACTTCCAACATACTCACTTCAACATCAGGCTCCACCAATGACACCCTTTACCGCAGAAGCCAAACGTTAAACAGACAGGTGAGGGCACGATTACTTAATTTCCATATTTCTAAGGTTCATACCGATATTAAATTTATTATTTCTCAAATCAATAATGTCACTTCTTTTCTGGATAATCACCTTCCTGACAATTTGTTGGACACTTTTGAGTCATCTTTACATAAGAAATTTAATTTTGTATATCATAAATCCATGGCACACCTTCGTAAGAAGCTTAATAACTTAGACACTCCCCAGTTTAAAAAAATTCCATTTAATCCTAAGTGGATTAAAAATCTATCTAGTACTGAGGTTCCTCAGGACATTCTTAAATTGTTATCCTTGGGCCCCAAATTTGGCTTACAGCCAACTTTCAGAGATTATTCTGTTAGTAGAATTTTAGCAGATGTGGAAAATATTTTGTCACATGCTGACAATTCTGACCTTTTATCTCTTAGGTCTTCTTCCAATAATATTCTGTTGAACTTTTCTAATCGCCCTAGACAACCCATATCGGAGTTAGATAAGATTTACAGGGAGACGGTATCGTTTTTAAAAACTCACCCTAATCTTCTCGTCCTTACTAGTGATAAAGGGAATGCTACTGTCCTCATGGATAGAGATCAATATCTTAATCTCAGCCAATCGTTGTTAGATGATGATAGATACTATCAACCTCTCTCTACCAACCCTTGCTCTAAATTTACAAATAAAATAAATAAATTCATTACACACTTAAAAAATATTAAGATCATAGATCAACCACTTGCAAAATTTTTACATAATTATGATGGATATGCTCCCAGATTTTATTGTCTACCTAAAATACATAAGCCCACATTGAGCATGAGGCCAATTGTTTCCTCCATTAATTCACCAAATACTAATATTGCAAAATTTTTAACTGACATCTTATCTAAATCTTATAATTATAATAACAACTTTAATATTGTTGATTCTTTTCACTTTAGTGAATTTATTAATAATTTTGAACTTCCACAAGGCTACATTTTAGTGAGTTTTGATGTGGTATCTCTTTTCACTAATTTACCTCTTTCGAGCGTTATTACCTCCCTAAGAAATCACTGGAACTCCATCCAACCAAACTGTCCTGTATCCTGGGATGTTTTTGCAGAACTTTTACAATTAACATTTGACACTAATTTTTTGGTCTTCAACGACAAATATTACCTTCAAATTTTTGGGACACCTATGGGTTCCTCAATCTCTCCCATCCTAGTTAATTATGTACTGGATGATTTAGTATCTGACCGTCTGGGTCTTGTAGATTTCCAAATCCCTTTTATTAAACGGTATGTTGATGACTTATTACTAGCCTTACCTCCAGACAAGATTCAGGCCACCTTGTCTTTATTCAATGAGTTTGATCCTCATTTACAGTTCACTGTTGAACTTGAGGACTCCAACACAAATAGTATTCCCTTCTTAGACATGCGTGTCATTAGAATGGGAGATAACACCCTTACTACAAGTTGGTACAGGAAACCAATGGCCTCTAATAGGTTTCTCAACTACCATTCTTGTCATCCCTTTAAATACAAATTAAACCTTATTAAAGCTTTAAGCTGCAGGCTAAATAGACTGATACATCCGATTAATCGAAGGGAATCCTTTCAATTACTTAAAAATATTCTGGTTGAGAATTCCTATCCATCCTCCCTTATTAATAAATACCTTTTCGCTCAAAGCTATGGTTCTTCTTTAAATGATATACCCAATGGTGACCAACTTAGAATGATTTCAAATAATTCAATTAATAACACTGTTCTGCCTAATACTGTACTTGGGAATCCAACTACCCATTACTCCTCTTTACCTTATTTTCCTCAAGTTACTGAGAAACTCGTTAAACTGTACAAACATAATAACGTACCTGTTAAAATTGCTATTAAGAATGCTAAGACTGTCAGGAATTTGTTCTCTAAAACTAAAACACCTCTGTCCCTTCTGGAACAAGTGAATGTAATATATCATATACCTTGTGCTGAGTGTGACTCATGTTACATCGGTCAGACTGGGAGATCACTGAGAGGGCGTCTTACGACACACCGCAGTGATATCAATTTATCTAAGCATACTTGTGCTCTTGCCCAACATGCCATTAACACTAAGCATGAAGTAAACTTTAATGAAGTTAAAATTCTTGGCACTGAACGCAATCTCGTTAAAAGACAGTTTTTAGAAATGTGTGCAATATTAAAACATCCTAATACTCTTAATAAGAGAACGGACATTAGTAATTTGAGCCAAATTTATCATGCATTAATTTTACAGAATTAGGCTTGATATGTTGTTTACTTAAATTTTGTCCCATTTTGGGGTTTTCTTTATCACATTTTCTTATAATAAATTTAAATAAAAATAAAAATAAATATAAATAGATTATTCCTTCTTTAATTAAGATTTATCAACTCATTTTTTATTAATATTTGTCAATAACACTTTTACATAATTAAGTAATTGTTCTTTTTGATGAACTTGTTTGATAAAACTTTAAATTGAATCTGATTCATAGAATCCTTTTCATTATGGTCCTTAATATTTGAACCTTTGGACTGTGGAAATTTTTATTAATCTTCACCTGTTAGCTGGCTAACTAGTGACGTCATAATATTACAATATATGATATATTGGATTGACTTCTCTTGCTTTGTTCTTCGTTGACAGATCAATCACTGTAGGGTTAAATGGTGATCTTAACCACCTTTTCCCTTCACTGCTTGGTTTTTTAACGACAAGTTGTCAACCAAATTTATCACACTCTTTGAATATACCGCCTTATACATAGAGGTTGGTAGCTTGCCTTGCTGTTTATGTCATTGTGACTTCAAGGCCACTTCTACTCACGTTGTTATGCGTGGGTGTCAAAACTTTTAAATTCATTTACCAACGAGCCTCAGTAAGCTAAAGACTGGTAACTTCATTATTTTTTCTTTATTACTATTAATCTTTAATAACTTATAATGTTACCTAAAGTTAAAATTAAAATATAATTTTTAAATAAATTTGTTGGAAGTGCAATCTAATGATCTTTCTAGTTCTTTACACTTTAAAATAAACCTTAATGTTTTTTACTAAGTTTTTATAAAATTTTTTTATATATACATGTATTTTTATCACATGTTCTTTTGCTGTGCTAATTTTGTTAAATTGCAAACTTTACCTAGTTTCAATTAATTGTTATATACAACGTCAACTCTGAATGTCCAGCTTTGTAAGCTTTTTCATATTTTTTACATCACTGACTGCTACATGTCTTTGTAAGGTAACACACTTTGGTTATAACTTCTCTATGGATGTTTGGTTTCATATTGTTCTTTTTAGATGAACTGATGATGCTTTCTGAGCAGAAAGCGAAACGTCTTCAATAAATAGATGAAGTAGCCATCGTCTTTGTCTTTTATTTCTCCACTTTGACCGATAAACCCACCACTCTTCGAGTGTACCTTAGTTTATATTGGATTGACGGTCGTACTCCTTTTCTCGATATATATATATATATATATATATATATATATATTTATATATTTATATATATGTATATATATATTTACATATATAAATATTTATATATATATATATATATATATATATATATATATATATATATATATATATATATGTATATAATATAAATATATATACCGCTGGCCAAAAAAAAATGCAAAACCTAGGAAAAAGATTTTTTTTTTAAATATTTGTTACTGTAAGTAACAAATGAAGTAATATGTAAGGTTTTTTCGTAAAAAAATTAATAATGAGTGGCTCCTCCTTGATTTTCTACACACTCAGTTGTTCTATGGGGCATTGGAATACTTATCCAGATTCTTCTTATAGCATGCCCAAAGATCTTCTCAGTTTGCTGGAGGACGTGACAATCGATTTAGATTTCGTCTGCTATAACCCACACATGGTCGTTAGATGGCACATCAGCTGATCTCAATGGACACTACAAAGTCTCTATACCAGATTGTTGTATAAACTCCATGGTTTTATAAGCAATATGAGGTAGGGATTTAAAACTGGTTGCATTACTTCACCAATATATTGCTGAGCTGCCAGGGGCCCGTTAATAAGAACTAGAGTTGATCTAATTTGCAAACATATAACACTCCATACCATAGTCAACAGCCAAGTCCATATTTCGTCGCTCAACTCGAAAACGTCTTACACTTATGCGCCGATCCGAAACACCCATACAAAACCTAGGTTCATTACTGCAGTACAAAATTTCAGTTTTGCCGAGATCTATAACATTCTAAGCGTCGAGAATTATGCTGTGGTGTCAAAGGTAGCACCAACAGCTGACGGTAAGCTCTTAGTCTCATTTCAAGTAATATTTGATTAACTATTGTTCTTAAGACTACCATTTTTGTAGCTGCAACTAAATCATCTCTTACTTGATGTAGACTGTCCCGTCCCGATTTCAGAGAGGAAGAAGTCTAAGGTGGCGCAAATCATGGAACAGAATGTCGAATTCATCATGGTGAAATTCAATTAGACTTGATATTAATTTTTAACCATGACGATATTGAAATTCTTAGAAGGAATAAAGAAATACCTTTAACGGTACTTTTGGGGGTAGGAGCCCTGCGCTACCTGCCTAGATAATTTAGATATTATTAGTCAGTTCAGAACAAGCTATTACAAAAGTCGGTCGCGAAATCTCGTAAGCTAAACTCGCTATATATAGCTCCAAATACTCTCTTCGCTTATTAATATATCATAGGTATCTGTAACTAAGTAGTTACACTCGCATCGCATTATTCATAAAAATTATCAAGCCAATCATTTATAGTAACCAGTGTTTTCTAAAACCGCAGTTTTAATTTTCATATAAACAGTTAATCTATTCAAACCAGCAGTGTTGCCAGTAGTTCGCTTTAAACATAGAAATGACATTCCGCTAAGCAATTCTGTTTGTAATTATATATAATAGTGAAAATAGCTTCAGTGAAAAGTGTAGTGGGATATCCCATATCACAGTGTTTTCAGACAGATATCAGAAATTGCTATTTAATCTAAGCATTAAATATAAGCTAGTGTTTAATCTGTTTTTTATTCCAGCCCCTGGCTGGTGGTCCTTCGTCCTTTAATTCTTTAAATGAGTCTGTTTTCCATTCCACATCATCTTCTCCATTAATATCGTTGATGGATTAGCTTCAATTCTTGACCTAGAAAATTGTGTTAGGGACAAAATACTTAAACCAACTTCGGAACGATTTCTATAAACAATCTAAGATCAGCAATCTGATTCTAATGATTTTGCATGCTTTATAAAAAGCAGTTTACATAACCCAAAACAGTGTTTAATTGTAATCATAGCTTTAGGAGTTAATCTATGGATAGAAACGTTTTAAAACTGTTTTATTGTGACATGTTTAAGTTAAATATTATGGAATATGTTATTTAGTTACAATTGTGCTTTAATCCCATAACATCATATTATCTAACATTTAAATGTTTTACTAATAAAATATTCACATGAACCAAGGATATTTAATTTAGTAATTATGGATAAATTTCTTTAAGAAATGTTTCCAAATGTTGCTACGCCACGGGTAGCAATTAATTTACACGTCTTAAAATATACCGAGGTAAATTCTTCAGCAAACTCAAACGACAGCCGATAATGTATTGAAAAGACATTTTTAACCACAGATTAACTTTCTACAACCAATTCCCCAAATTTCCCTGTTAGAAATAATTCAAAAGGTGGGTTTTACCTACCTTTGTATAGAAATGTCGAAGTTTTCCCCCTCAAATCCCTTGACAATAGTCAGGCATTGCAATCAAAATTTTAAGTATTCAGTATAAAATTGTATCCCAGCTTAGCTGGTCGCTTCTTGGTAAGAGGTTTAACACTCGCATATTAGTTAGTGTTAGTTTTCATATTCGATCAAATTCGATGCATTTCTGGTTTAAGAGTTTTAGACTCTCGCGTATTTAGTATACCTAGTTATTGTTACATAGCTTATAGTTAAAAGCTGAACGCTCATTTTTAATCAGGTATATTACTATTAAAGAAAACATTCATATTTGAAGTGATAATTATTAATAACATTTTAATCTGTATCTGTACTCGTATAGTGTGTCACGGACTAGTGTAAGTTGAGCAGTGATCGGCGGTTTCAATAAAAGAACTTGCGCTAAAACTTTGGTCAGATATTTACTTAGTTGTGGTAACACTCAATTATTAAATTAAGTATTGTTTAAACTGCTCGTGTACTTATTTCTCATGCCAGTGGTCCTTCAAGTTGGAAGTAATTACAACACTTAGTACGCTCTAAATGGTAGGAAGAAGGCCATCCTAATTTGTTGAAGAAATGTCCGTTTAATTCTACCAATTAATATACTTTATTAGTAATGAGCGTTTGTTAAACATGAAGCCTTTAAACTATAAGATTTATAACAATAATAAGGTATACTCAATACGAGAGTCTATAACTCTTAAACCAGAAATGCATCGAATTTGATCGAATACTAAACTAACACTAACTAATATGCAAGAGATGAAACCTCTCACCAAGAAGCGACCAGCTAAGCTGGGATACAATTTGATAATGACTACGTGACTACGTTCAAATTATCATTGTCTCGCCTATCAAATTTTTTTGAAATTTCTATTAGATAGGTAGTTAAAACCCCCTTTTAAATGATTGCTAACGAGGATTTTACGAAATTAGAAATTGTTTACTACCAGCGACGTAGCAACAGATGAATGATAAATTTCTAACAGCAATTCATCCAAGTAGTTCACATAATGCAAAAATATTAATGAATAAATGAAGTGAATAATAATTATTATCATTGTAGCAATAATTGTTAAATTGTGAGTGTTATTTGTAAGCTAGTTTAAATCTTTATATATATATATATATATATATATATATATATATATATATTATATATATATATATGTATATATATATATATATATATATATATATATATATATATATTATATATACATATATATATATATATATATATATATATATATATATATATATATATATATATATATATATATATATATATATATATATATATATATATATATATATATATATATAACTGTTTTGGATGGGTTGGAGTCAATAATAGGGCTATTGGTTAACTATTTTTTTAATCTCGAGCTTTCAATTGTGTTTACAATTATTATCAAGAGCTAAAAAAGACAAAATACTTACAAGGTTGAACTAAAAAGAAAAAACAATTTTTGTTAACTTACCAAATAAAAATTAGTTTGGTAAGTAAAAAATCACTGCTTACATGTTCAAAATATTTTATATAAAAATGTTTTGATCTAACAAATGTTTCTCCGAAAATTTCTATAATTTTGAAAACATTTTTTTAATATAAAAATAATTGAATTTATAAATAAGTTCAAATAGCAACCAATTACAAATAGCCTCAATGTCATAAATGCCAACATAAAATTTTTATTTTTGACAATTATATTGCCAAAAGTAAAACTTCGTTTAAACATTCTTTTTTGTTTAGTAACAAAAAGAAGAAGATTTATTCACCCTTGACAGATGTCTGAAAGAATGTGACAGATATATGGAGAATTGAATATGACATTTTACAATTTTTATATATAAATCATAAAGAAAGAATATAATTATATATTTTACTTAAATTTTGAATCTCAGATCTTTTGTTTAAACTCTTATCATTTTTGCTAATACAAACCATTTCCAAAAAAGTCCTTTTAAATTTATTACTTTCACTACATAAAATTTTAATGTTATCAAAATCCATAATATGGTCTTTATCGATTACATGTTCTGCCAAAGCACAAGATGGTTTTTTAATTCTGCAATCACTTTTGTGAGAAATAATGCGATTTGAAAGATTTCTTCCGGTCTCACCAACATATTCAGCCTCACACTGAGTACAACTAATGCTGTATACTAAATTCGTTTTTTCAAATTTGTCTATAGGATATTTAGTTTTAGAATATAAAGATGAAATAGTTTTGATGTTCTTTGTTGCTATTTTTATATTGTCAATAACCTTTAGTGTTTGTATTAATTTAGGTGTTAATGATGGTATAAAAGGTAGTGAATGATAATAGATGTTCTTATTGTTAGATACAATGTTTTGAGATTGAGCAAAAAATGGTGTTAAATTATTTATATTACCAATATTAGAAAAAAGCATCCTATGTAGCATATCTGGAGGATAAGAGTTTTCAATTAGAATATTTTTTAATAACTGAAGATCTTCCTGTAGATAATCTGGATGAGAAAGTTTTAAAACACGTTCTTTTAATCCTGTTATAAGGTTCATTTTCATCTTATTTGGATGGTGAGAGTAATAGCTTATAAATCTATTACTACATATGGGTTTTCTGAACCATTTGGTTTTCAACATATTGTCTGTATTTCTTACAATTCTCATGTCAAGGAATGGTAGAGAATTATCTACCTCTTCCTCAACTGTGAATTGTATATGCTGATTATGACTGTTGAAAATGTTGACTGTTTCATGAATTTTGTGTTTAGGAAGTGCCAAAACTAAATCATCTACATATCTCTTAATAAAAGGAATGAAAAAAGTGCAATTACTGATACAATCACTGATAACATCATCCATGACATAGCTACTTAGAATGGGTGAAAGACTAGATCCCATAGGACTACCAAAAATTTGTTTATAAAATACACCATTAAATATAAAAATATTAGAATCAAAAACAAAGTTGATAAGTGTTTTGAAATGTAATAAGTCAATATTAGTGTGTTGTGAAATCTCATTCCAATGTTTTTCAACACTACTTATGATTAAATCTAAAGGCAAATTAGTAAAAAGAGATGTTACATCAAAACTAACTAAAACATAATTTTGTGGTAATTGGAAATTATTAATGAAAGAACTAAAATCAAATGAATCTTTAATGTAAAAATTGTTGTTTAAATTATAAGCATTAGTTAAGATGTCAGTGAGGAGCTGTGCTATTGGTCCATTAGGAGGGCATAAAGATGAAACAATTGGTCTCATAGATAAAGTTGGTTTATGTATTTTTGGCAGAGCATAGAACCGTGGAGCAATAGAATTATAAATTTTGAGCTCTTTTGCTTTTTTATTATCAATAAATTTCTTTATGTTTAATTTAGATACTAGACAATTTGCTTTTTGTTGCAAAGTACAAACAGGACTCCTTCTAAGTGTAGTGTAATACTTAGTATCATTTAAGAGTTCTCCAGTTTTTTGTAGATAATCCTCTTTGTACATTACAACAGTTACGTTACCTTTATCGCTTTTAACAATATAAATTTCAGGATGGTTTTTAAGAAAAAGTTTAGTTTGCATATAGTATTTATTTAAAAAATGATCTTTGACTTCTTTATGCAAAAAGTTTGTAATAACGTTTGTACATTTAGATCTAACAACATCCTTTTGACTATCATTAAGTGGTCTGATTATTGATTCAATATCAGAAAGTAAATTAGGAACTCTAATATCAGATTTGGAAGGACATAAAGAAAATTTAGGTCCTAATGCTAAAAATTTTTTAATTTCAAAAGGAAAATGAATAGATGTTAGATTTTTAAACCATTTTTCTTGAAATTTTATCTTATCAAAAGCTTCTATTTTTAATTTATTGAACTTATTAATTTGTATTTTTTTGATTTTATGAAATTCTGTGTTGTATTTAATTCTTTGTCTACGATTAAATTCATTAAATGTGTGAAAATTTAAGATATTGTAGGCCTTGGTACGTAACTCATGTAATTTTCTTTCAAAAAAGTTTATATCAGCAAAAGCGATTTTAATTTCTAAATTAATAATATTTCTTAAAGAAATATTATTAATTTAGAAATTAAAATCGCTTTTGCTGATATAAACTTTTTTGAAAGAAAATTACATGAGTTACGTACCAAGGCCTACAATATCTTAAATTTTCACACATTTAATGAATTTAATCGTAGACAAAGAATTAAATACAACACAGAATTTCATAAAATCAAAAAAATACAAATTAATAAGTTCAATAAATTAAAAATAGAAGCTTTTGATAAGATAAAATTTCAAGAAAAATGGTTTAAAAATCTAACATCTATTCATTTTCCTTTTGAAATTAAAAAATTTTTAGCATTAGGACCTAAATTTTCTTTATGTCCTTCCAAATCTGATATTAGAGTTCCTAATTTACTTTCTGATATTGAATCAATAATCAGACCACTTAATGATAGTCAAAAGGATGTTGTTAGATCTAAATGTACAAACGTTATTACAAACTTTTTGCATAAAGAAGTCAAAGATCATTTTTTAAATAAATACTATATGCAAACTAAACTTTTTCTTAAAAACCATCCTGAAATTTATATTGTTAAAAGCGATAAAGGTAACGTAACTGTTGTAATGTACAAAGAGGATTATCTACAAAAAACTGGAGAACTCTTAAATGATACTAAGTATTACACTACACTTAGAAGGAGTCCTGTTTGTACTTTGCAACAAAAAGCAAATTGTCTAGTATCTAAATTAAACATAAAGAAATTTATTGATAATAAAAAAGCAAAAGAGCTCAAAATTTATAATTCTATTGCTCCACGGTTCTATGCTCTGCCAAAAATACATAAACCAACTTTATCTATGAGACCAATTGTTTCATCTTTATGCCCTCCTAATGGACCAATAGCACAGCTCCTCACTGACATCTTAACTAATGCTTATAATTTAAACAACAATTTTTACATTAAAGATTCATTTGATTTTAGTTCTTTCATTAATAATTTCCAATTACCACAAAATTATGTTTTAGTTAGTTTTGATGTAACATCTCTTTTTACTAATTTGCCTTTAGATTTAATCATAAGTAGTGTTGAAAAACATTGGAATGAGATTTCACAACACACTAATATTGACTTATTACATTTCAAAACACTTATCAACTTTGTTTTTGATTCTAATATTTTTATATTTAATGGTGTATTTTATAAACAAATTTTTGGTAGTCCTATGGGATCTAGTCTTTCACCCATTCTAAGTAGCTATGTCATGGATGATGTTATCAGTGATTGTATCAGTAATTGCACTTTTTTCATTCCTTTTATTAAGAGATATGTAGATGATTTAGTTTTGGCACTTCCTAAACACAAAATTCATGAAACAGTCAACATTTTCAACAGTCATAATCAGCATATACAATTCACAGTTGAGGAAGAGGTAGATAATTCTCTACCATTCCTTGACATGAGAATTGTAAGAAATACAGACAATATGTTGAAAACCAAATGGTTCAGAAAACCCATATGTAGTAATAGATTTATAAGCTATTACTCTCACCATCCAAATAAGATGAAAATGAACCTTATAACAGGATTAAAAGAACGTGTTTTAAAACTTTCTCATCCAGATTATCTACAGGAAGATCTTCAGTTATTAAAAAATATTCTAATTGAAAACTCTTATCCTCCAGATATGCTACATAGGATGCTTTTTTCTAATATTGGTAATATAAATAATTTAACACCATTTTTTGCTCAATCTCAAAACATTGTATCTAACAATAAGAACATCTATTATCATTCACTACCTTTTATACCATCATTAACACCTAAATTAATACAAACACTAAAGGTTATTGACAATATAAAAATAGCAACAAAGAACATCAAAACTATTTCATCTTTATATTCTAAAACTAAATATCCTATAGACAAATTTGAAAAAACGAATTTAGTATACAGCATTAGTTGTACTCAGTGTGAGGCTGAATATGTTGGTGAGACCGGAAGAAATCTTTCAAATCGCATTATTTCTCACAAAAGTGATTGCAGAATTAAAAAACCATCTTGTGCTTTGGCAGAACATGTAATCGATAAAGACCATATTATGGATTTTGATAACATTAAAATTTTATGTAGTGAAAGTAATAAATTTAAAAGGACTTTTTTGGAAATGGTTTGTATTAGCAAAAATGATAAGAGTTTAAACAAAAGATCTGAGATTCAAAATTTAAGTAAAATATATAATTATATTCTTTCTTTATGATTTATATATAAAAATTGTAAAATGTCATATTCAATTCTCCATATATCTGTCACATTCTTTCAGACATCTGTCAAGGGTGAATAAATCTTCTTCTTTTTGTTACTAAACAAAAAAGAATGTTTAAACGAAGTTTTACTTTTGGCAATATAATTGTCAAAAATAAAAATTTTATGTTGGCATTTATGACATTGAGGCTATTTGTAATTGGTTGCTATTTGAACTTATTTATAAATTCAATTATTTTTATATTAAAAAAATGTTTTCAAAATTATAGAAATTTTCGGAGAAACATTTGTTAGATCAAAACATTTTTATATAAAATATTTTGAACATGTAAGCAGTGATTTTTTACTTACCAAACTAATTTTTATTTGGTAAGTTAACAAAAATTGTTTTTTCTTTTTAGTTCAACCTTGTAAGTATTTTGTCTTTTTTAGCTCTTGATAATAATTGTAAACACAATTGAAAGCTCGAGATTAAAAAAATAGTTAACCAATAGCCCTATTATTGACTCCAACCCATCCAAAACAGTTATATATTTGTTCCAAACGAGTCACAAGTACTTCTTTTTTCTTATATATATATATATATATATATATATATTTGTAGTACTGGCGCCAATATATTTAATAGCCATTCCAAAGCAGTACTTTAGAAGTATATCTGTTATTATTTTTGTATCAATTTTTGATAAGGAAGTTTTTCTAATAGTTAATTCACGAGATAATTTTTCAGAATGTGTTGCTTCCGTTGTGCAGCATTTAAGCTAATGAAAAATTAGTTTCATTTTTTTTTTTTGACTTGGAAAATTGTGAGACATAGTGTGTAGGGATAGAAATCTTACACCAATTTCGAAACGTTTTCTATAAGGTACACACTCTACAATAATTGTAAATCTGTTTTAAGTGGTTTTGTATACAGTTATTTATTTACCGCAAAATAATGTTTAATTGTAATCGTAGCTTTAATATATCTTTAACTAATTAACTAACGTAGTATTTATAATATAACATATTTATAGCAATAATGTACGTTTACCTATTTCAGCTACAGTTGCGTCATCTCACTTTGCCAGAGAATTGTCAGAAAAATTGCAATATTTATTGGTATATTTATGCACCACGAAAGAAAAAGCCATTGAATTGCTCTCCTTTGGCTACGAATATGGCAACATGGATAGAGATGGAACCAACTTAGAGCTGTGTTGTACGGAGATGTCAATCCAAACATGTATATCTAATAGTATTTGGTTGGGTTCCTCCATAGAAAGTAGTTTTGATAGTCTAAAAACGATGAATAAATATAGTTGTAGCACTGTCGCCAATATAAAAAATATAAAAAAAGATATAAAATAGTATTTCTGAAGCAAATTTATTATTTTTTCATCAGTGTGAGCTACGGAAGTTTTTTCTTTTAGTTAATTCTCAAAATCAGTTTTCAGAATATGTTGCTAATTTAGACAGCATTTAAACTAAAGAAAAATTCGTTACATTTTTTTTACTTGAAAAATTGTATTGGGAACAGAAATCCTACTCCAATTTCGAATCGTTTTCCATAAGGTAAGCTGTCCAAATGTCCAAACTTAATCCATTTGATTTTGCATGCCTTGTGAAAAACAGTTTACATAACGCAAATCAATAATTAATTGTAATCGACCTATCTAGGTTAAATATAGTGTATTGTATATGTATATACGGTGTTTAGCCATAGTTGTGGATTAATCACATATAAATATAATATCGAACCGAACTTCTGTTCGATTGTGCTATAAACTTTTAACATACATGTTTAATTATATTGCCAATCTAATAACTAACATTGTATTTATAATGATATTATACATTTTTACATATTTCAGTAGAGACACCTAAATGTCAGACAATTCTCGGAAACTAATTGGAATATTTGGTTTATTTATGCACTACGATAAAAGAAGCCGTTGTATCGATCACCTTTGACTAGAAATATGGGAAGATGGATATAGTTGGAACCAATTTAGAGCTGTGTTCTATGGCAGTATCAATCCAAACATGTATATCTGATCGTGTTTCGTTTGGTCCTTCCGTAGAAAGTAGTTCACATAATGCAAAAACAATGAATAGTTATAATTTTATCACTAATTTATAAATTGTGAGTATTAGTTAATAATCTATTTCAAACTTCTTATAGATATTTGTAGTATTATCGCAACTAAATTTAATAGCCGATCCAAAACAGTACTTTTTGTTTAAAATTAATGTATCCACATATATTAGGATATTTTAATAATTCGATAAGCTTTATAATCGTTTATTGGAACCTAAATACAAACTTATATTTTAACAGATGATGTTTTGATTGTTGACATTAACCTTGACAGTTGTCACCACACGTCTAACGGCTATGTTCGGTTTAGTAATACATAGTTAAACACCTTCCCCTCAAAGGTCCATTGTAAGAGGGGGTTTGATTAGACGACCTGATTTTGAGCCATTGGTCCTTTTGGGGCTAAGATTGTTTGAAGTATTTATAGATGTTTTTGGGGGCTTAACAATTCCTAAGTTGGCAGTACTGTGAGGTTCGTGATGGTGGTCATGATTCTGTCTATTTTTTGTTATGTCACTACCATTTGGGTATGTGTTTACATTGTTCTGTTTATGTACCTTATTTTGTTTATGTCTTACCACAATGTTTTTTACACATTTTTACACGTGCTTTTGGGCATATAGATTATTGGCTTGAGCTAAGTCAGGGTAAAACTCAGGTTCTAGTAGCAGCTCACTAGCTTGAGATTTTGTTATAGAGTGTTTCATTTGGTTTGTATTGCGCCTAACTATTCTGTTGTTATACTCTTTTCTGATCCAGTATGATCTTGGTTCCTTAGCTTTTTCAATAATCACTGCTTTGTGCCATATTTCATCCCTTCTACTTTTCACTACTACCTTATCACCCTTTCTAAACTCAGTTACTGCTTTACGTGCTGTTTTATCATAATGTATTTTCACCTTCCCTTGTTGTTTGCACAGCAATCCATATGTTGTTTTCTGTATCTGAGGTTCTAATTGTTTACTAGTTATAGGTAGTTGAGTCCGTAAAGTCCTGCTTTAAAGAATCTGGGCTGGAGAGGCATGCAGTGCAATAATTCCTGTATTGTTATATTCCATTACAGATTCACGAAAATCAGTGTTTGTTTCTACACTTTTCCTTAATATTTGTTTTGAGATGCTGACAGCCTTTTCTGCAAGACCATTACTTTGGTACCACTCTGGAGTACATGTTGCAAAAGTTATATATTTTTCACGGTAATAATTCAAACATTTCTGTGACACAAAGGGTAAGTTGTCAGCAATTAAAAACTGTGGGTATCCAAATTTACTGAGCAGATCTTGGAATGCACTGATTACAGAATTTGAAGTCTTATCTTTTAAAATGGCAAGATCTATCCAATGGGAAAGATAGTCTATGGTTACAAGATAGTATTTAGCGCCGAACTCCACTATATCAGAGGCAACTTTATTAAATCGTAACTTAGGTACAGAATAAGGTAACACAGGTTCCTTGAAATTCTTGGGTAAGTACTTTTCACATGTCCTACATTCTTTTATGGATGTTGTGATGTTGTCATTAAGGTGAGGCTAATAAAATATTTTTCTTGCCTTATTTATGGTTTTGCTTATACCTAGGTGTCCCTTATGCATTATTGTCATGTAGTTCTTTATCAGAGCTCTAGGAACCATAATTTTGTCCTCATGGAAGACTATACCAGCTTCAACAAAGATGCTATCTTTTAGCTTTTAGTATGGTTTGCAATTTGCTGGTAGCATATTCTCTTTTGGCCATCCATTGAAGTAGTAGTTAAAAATTTTTAATAGTGTTTCATCCTTACTCGTGAATTCCCTTAATATAGATCGTTTCTCAATACTCATTGGTAGATGTTTGCTCACAGAATGTACCATTTCAATCATTTCAGGGTCGTTTTCCTGCACTTTTAAACTAGCACGTGACAACATGTGTGCGAAATGGATATTTTTACCTGAAACATATAATGTATTCAAGGAATACTTCAGAAGTTTCAACCTTAATAGTTGTAATCTCACAGATCCAATTTTACATATAGGTTTTGCCATAATAGATATAATTGGTTTATAATCGGTCTGTACATCAACAATAGATTTATAAATGAAATCATGGAACTTTTGGGTGGCATAATGAATTGATAAAAGTTCTTCCTCTGTTTGGCTGTAGTTCACTTCGTGATCATTCATATTTCGAGAAGCACAAGCTACCAGTTTTAAAATTTTATTCTCATGTTCTTGAAACATACAGCAACCTAATCCATTCTTGGAGGCATCACATTGTATTATAATCTTCCTTTTTGGGTCAAATGGCGTTAATGCAGGAGATTTAGTAATTATTTATTTTAAGTTTTCAAAACACCTTTGTTGTAATAGCAGCCATTTGAATTCTACGTCAGATTTTAAAAGTTCACATAAAGGTTTAATATGCTACGCCATATTCTAGATATATTTTCTAACATAATTAAAGCTTCCAATTATTCTTTAAATTATTCTTTGACCCAGATAGAGTTAAATTATTCAACTCTATCTGGGTCTATTTCCATACCTTTGTTTGAGAATACTTGTCCCATAAATTTTACTTGCCTCTGGCAGTATTGGAATTTTTCTTTATTGAATTTGGCGCCGGTTTTTTTAGCCCTTTTTATCACTTGTGCAACTGCTTTCTCATGTTCCTCTTTATCTCGGCCCACTACTATCATGTCGTCATGTAAGATCTGGACATTTTCTAAGTCTCCAAAATTTCTTTCAACTTGTTCCTGGGAGTTTAAAAGTCCATAAGGCAGAACCACATATCTGTAGATACCAAAAGGTGTAGCAAAACTACATTTCCAAGAGGAGTTCTCATCTAATTCTAACTGGTGGTACCCTTCAGCCAAATCAAATACAGTGAATAGTTTTTTTTCCGATCATATTGGAGCACACTTCTTCAATGGTCTTGACTGGTTGTGGTTTTCATACAATTTGACCATTAAGTTTTTATGGATCTAGACCTAATCTCAATGTACCATTACTTTTTTCAACAATTACTATACGGTTTATGCTGGCATGAGGGTCTATTTCATCCACTTTTACTATGGCTTTCCTCTGCACTAGCCTGTCAAGCTCGTTTTTTAGAGCATCTTTCATGGCGAATGGAACCTTTGTAGGTGGATAACTGACTGCTTTGAAATTTTTTGTAGTAGTTATCTTAAATTTCCCTTCAAATCTTCCATAGCCAGAAAATATTTTATGATGCTCTGCTATGAATTGATCTTTCTCAAAATTTTTGTTACATTTTTTAATATTTACCCTGTTTATTCGTTTTAAAAGAAAAAGATCAACACAAGCCTGCCCACCCAGCAAAATTTTGTTAGCTCCTTCAACAATTACAAAATTTTCATATATATTTTTGTTCTTATACTTACAATGAAGGCTTACAGTACCAACAGTTTTTGCCTGAGTGCCTTCAAAACCCTTTACAATAAATTTATTTTTACATACCTTAAACTGCTTGTCAATCCTTATGTCAGCCCCTGTGTCTAGATTTACTTTAAATTTGGAATTCTCTACTTCAACAATCTCATTCCAAAGGTCCCGTAACTGATTTGAAACATTAACATTATTTATCACTAAACTAGAACTACTATCACTATAACTGTCGGATTTCTCTTGGTTGTCCAAATTCTTTACATTTCTTACTCTACAAGCAACTGCAAAGTGGTTCAAGATTCCACACCGCGAACATGATTTTTCAAATGCTGGACTTCCTTGGCCCGTGCATTGTTTGACAGCGCCTACATTTAAATTTGTCTTGCTGTTTTCTGCTTGTGTGCGGTGTATGTTTATCCTTGGGAAACCTCTTGATAGCATGAATTTCTGCGATGCTCTCTTCTGCAAATATTTTGTTCTGGTTCTTACTGATTTCACTTGCACGGCAAATTTCTATGACTTTATTTAACTTTAGCTTGTCTATTCCTAGTAGAGCTTCTCTTGTGACTGTATCACGAATGTCCATGACAATTCTGTCTCTTAGAGCTTTCCCCTCAGTTGTTTTATCTGGGTCAGTTACATTAAAATTACAAAATTTCACCAGATGCTTTACTTCAGTGAGGTAATGCTCAAAATATTCGCCCTCTTTTTGGTTTCTGCTTAAAAACTTGTACCTTTCAAACACTTCATTGGCTCTTGGATTAACATATACCTTAAGCTGTTCCATCATGTGTTTGTAGGGCTCAGCGGTTCCATCAGGGATTGCAATTGTGCACATTATTCTAGCGGACTCGGTTCCTAATATATTTCTGACGATTGCCAGCTTTATATTATCGGCAGACTGATCTTTCCCTGTGGCTACTAGATAATCTTCAAATGAGATCTTCCAAAACTTCCATGTGGTAGCGGCATTCTGCCCCTGTATGTCGAAATCTGGAGGCAATTTTACAGGTCCATGCATGTGTGACTGTGCCATGTTTAAAATTAATGTATCCACATATATTAGGATATTTTAATAATTGGATAAGCTTTATAATCATTTATTGGAACCTAAATAGGTACAAACTTATATTTTAACAGATTATATTTTGATAGTTGACATTAACCTTGACAGTTGACACCACACGTCTAACGGCTATGTTCGGTTTAGTAATACATAGTTAACACTTTTGAAGTAAATTTATGATTTTCTTTTTACCAATGTGAAATACCAATCCATTAGGTACGTTATTTTATAAATCAATTCTCGAAATCAATTTTTAGAATGTTTTTTTTTAATTACAAAACAATTTCGCATCAACATCTAAAGTTATTAGCAACATATAAACATATACATGAGATAATTGACTTATAAATATTAAATTTTGTTAATTATAATGATGTCTTTAAGTAATTTTACCAATTGTTCAATTTTACAGTTACATCAGTTGATGTGGTTGGTCTGTCTTTGCAACTGGTATCTTGGACACTCTACAAGAACATTCTTAACACAACACTGAGAGGAACACTACAATCGCCACATAAAGTAGTTCTTAGAATGTGGAACTTTTTTGTGGAACATTTGAAGGAACGAACAGTTATTTAAATTTTTTTCTTTGATCTAAAAAACTGTGTTAGGAAAGAGAAAGGGATGCAAAACAGTATTTTTAAAATAAATATATTATTCTTTTTTTAACAATTTGGGCTACGGACGTTGTCGTATTGGTTATTTCTTGAGTTCAGTTTTCAGAAAGTGTTGTTCCTACGTGCAGCATTTAAAATTTAAATTTAAAGAAAAAATCATTGCATTTTTCTTAAATTTAGAAAATTGTGTTGGGGTAGCACAAGGTAAGCACTCTGATCTCGCATATCTAAGCAAGTTGCTTTTGCATGTCTTGCACTTTACATAACGCAAATCAAGGATTATTTGACATCGTAGCTTTAATAGTTAATTTATAAACAAGTAGGTTCTAAAACTGTTTCACGTATCTCTTGGTTTGTTAAAGTTAAACACTATGTTTAATCGGTGTTAAGTCACAATTGTTGACTAATCACATATAAATTTAATATCGAATCGAACTTCTGGGTAAAAGTTTCTATTGTGTTATAAAATTTTAACATACATGTTTAATTCTATGCCCAATCTATTAACTAACACTATATTCATATTATAACATATTCATAATAGTAGTTTTACCTATTTCAGCTAATGTTGAGTCACCTAAATCTCCTTGTCAGACAATTCTCGGAAACTAATTGAAATATTTGGTTTATTTATGAATAAAAACAGAAAAAGCCATTTTATTGATCTCCTTTGACTAGAAATATGGGAAGATGGATATAGATGGAACCAATTTAGAGCTGTGTTCTATGGAGGGGTCAATCCAAATATGTATAGCTGATCGTATAAGGCTTGATTCCACTATAGAAACTTGTTCACATAATGCAAAAACATTGAATAATTATAATTTTATCATTAGTTTATAAATTGTGGTTATAAGTTAGTAACCTATTTCAAATTTCTTATAGATATTTGTAGTATTGTCGCCAGTATATTTAATATCCGATCCAAAACAGTACTTTTCAAGTAAACTTATGATTCTATTTTTACCAATAAGAACTATCATTTCATTAGCTACGTTATTCTATCAATAAATTCTCGAAATCAGTTTTTCAAATATGTTAAGTACTCCTTTGGTGGAAAATTTTAAGTAATGAAAAATTATTTAATTTTTTTTCTTTGACCTGGAAAATTGTGTTAGGGATCCAAAACAGTATGTTTGAAGTAAATATTATTATATTATTCGTTTTTATCAGTTTGGGCTACGGACGCTTTTCCATTAATTATTACTTGACATCAGTTTTCAGAATGTGTTGGTTTCTGCCTGCAGCATTTATACTAAAGAAAAATGCGTGGAATATTTTTCGTTGACTTAGAAAATTGTGTTGGGGACAGAAATCCTACTTCAATTTCAAATTATTCTCTATAACGTAAGCAGTCTAGTCTCGTATATAGAAGCCAATTGCTTTTGCATGCCTTGTAAAAAGCATTTTACATAACGCAAATCAAGTAATAGTCGTCATCGTATCTTTAATAGTTAAATTGTGGACAACACATTCTGAGACTGTTTTCTATTGGCATGTGAAAGCAACACTATGTTTATATAGTGTTCAGCTACAATTGTGAAAATCACATATATATTAAACATCGAATCGAACTTCTGGATAAGCGTTTCTATTGTATTATAAACTTTTAATATACATCTTTAAGTTTATCGCCAATCTATTAACTAACATTATATTGATATTATAACATATTAATTAATATTATGATATGGTTTTATCTATTTCCGCTACTGTTGAGTTACCTAAATCTCTTTGTCAGACAATTCTCGGGAACGAATTGGAATATTTGGTTTATTTATGCACTACGAAAGAAAAGCTGTTGAATTTAGCTCTTTGGCTAGGAATATATGAAAATGGATAGAGAAGGAACCAATTTAGAGCTGTGTTCTATGGAGCTGCTATTCCATACTTGTATATTTGATCATGTGTGGATTAGTATCTCCTTAGAAAGTAGTTCACATAATGCAAAAAGAAGAATAATTATAATTTTGTCACTTCCTTATAAATTGTGAGTATTATTTGTAAGCTCTTTCAAACTTCCCATAGATATTTGTAGTATTTTCGCCAACATATTTAATACCCGATCTAAAACAGTACATTTAAAGTAAATTTATGATTCTCTGTTTATCACTGCGAGCTACCATTCGATTAGCTATATTCTTTTATCAATCAGTTTTTATAATGTGTTACTCTCATTGCGGAAAATTTGAAGTAATGAACAATAATTTTCTTTTACTTTGCCCTGAACAATTGTGTTAAGGATTCCAAAACAGTACTTTTAAAGTAAGTATACATTATTCTTTTGTTATTATTTTGGGTAATCCCAAATATTTACTCTTCTCTAATTTTAATCTATATTTAGTGTCCTCTATGGAATAGAAAGTTGGAGAATTACAGAATATGCCATAAAACCATTAGAGGCATTTAAAATATAGTGCTAACGACGTATGTTGAGGGTCTCATATATACTCCAGACAAGTAACAAAATTATTCTCCAGAGAATAAGAAAAGACAAAGAAATTGTTAACACCACAAAAAATAGAAAATTGGCTTACTTTGGCCACATCATGAGTAATGATAAATACCGACTTCTGTAGTTGATTCTACAAAGCAAAATTGAGGGTAGGAGAGGTCCTGGACGTAGACGTATCTCCTGGCTGGCCAATCTTAAGAAGTGGACAGGTCTAAGATAAACTTATCTATTTCAAGCTGATGTGTATAAATAAAGATAGGTCAATGTGTTCGCCAACATCTCTAGAAGATAGGCACATTTAGAAGAAGATTGATTTGGTCTACAGACGTTTTTCTATTAATTATTTCTTGTGATCACTTCTCTGAACATGTTGGTTTCTCATGCAGCATTTAAACAAAAGCAAAATTCGTTGCACTTTTTTCTTTAATTTGGAAAATTGTGTTGGGGACAGAAATCCTACTCCAATTACGAATTGTTCCCTATAAGGTAAGCAGACTAATCTCGTCTAAAAATTATAATTTTGTCACTTCTTTATAAATTGTTAATATTATTTGTAATCTCTTTAAAACTTCTCATAGATATTTGTAGTATTTTTGCCAAAATATTTAATACATGATCTAAAACAGTACCTTTGAAGTAAATTTATGATTCTCTATTTACCACTGTGAGCTACCATTCGATTAGCTATGTACGTTCTACTCTCAATCAATTCTTAAAATCAGTTTTAATAATGTGTTACTCTCATTGCGGAAAATTTGAAGTAGTGAACAATTAGTTTATTTTTCTTTAACCTGAACAATAGTATTAAAGATCCAAAATAGTACTTTTAAAGTAAATATATTATTCTTTTGTTATTATTTTGGGTAATCCCAAATATTTACTCTTCCCTAATCTTTAATCTATATTTAGTGTCCTCTTTTATGGAGTACAAAGCTGGAGCCTTACAGAATATGCCATAAAACGATTAAAGGCATTTCAAATGTGGTGCTACCGACGTATGTTGAGGGTCTTATATATAAAACAAACAAGTAACATAATTATTCTTAAGAGGATAAGAAAAGACAAAGAAATTGTTAACACGATAAAAAAGAGAAAATTGGCTTACTTTGGTCACACCATGCGTAATGATAAATACCCACTTCTGTAGTTGATGCTACAAAGCAAAATTAATTGTAGGAGAGGCCCTGGACGGAGACGTATTTTCTGGCTGGCCAATTTTAGAAAGTGGACTGGTCTAACGTCAACTAATCTATTTTGAGCTGCTCTGAATAAAATAAGATGGGTCAATGTGGTCGCCAACATCTCTAGAAGATAGGCACATTTAGAAGAAGATCAATTTGGGCTACGCACGTTTTTCTGTTAATTATTTCTTGAGATCACTTTTCTGAACCTGTTGGTTCCTCATGCAGTATTTAAACTAAAGAAAAATTCGTTGCATTTTTTTCTTTAATTCAGAAAATTGTGTTGGGGACAGAAATCCTTCTCCAATTTCAAATTATTCTCTATAAGGTAAGCAGTCTAATCTCGTATATTGAAGACAACCGCTTTTGCATGCCTTCTAAAAAGTACTTAACATTACGCAAATCAAGAATTAGTTGTCATTGTATCTTTAATAGTTAAATTGTGGACAACACATTCTGAGACTGTTTTCTATTGGCATGTGAAAGCAACACTATGTTTATATGGTGTTCAGCTACAATTGTGAATTAATCACATATATATTTAACAACGAATCGAACTTCTGGATAAGCGTTTCTATTGTGTTATAAACTTTTAATATACATGTTTAATTTTATCGTCAATCTATTAACTAACATTATATTAATATTATAACGTATTAACGAATAATATAATATGGTATTATCTATTTTAGCTACTGTTAAGTGACCTAAATCTCTTTGCCAGACAATTCTCGGGAACAAATTGGAATATTTGGTTTACGTATGCAACACGAAAGAAAAGCTGTTGTACTTATCTCTTTGGTTAGGATTGTATGAAAATGGATAGAGAAGGAACCAATTTGGAGCTCGGTTCTATGGAGCTGCTATTCCATACTTGTATATTTGATCATGTGTGGATTAGTATCTCCTTAGAAAGTAGTTCACATAATGCAAAAAAAATTATAATTTTGTCACTTCCTTATAAATTGTGAGTATTATTTGTAAGCTATTTCAAACTTCCTATAGATATTTGTAGTATTGTCACCAATATATTTAATACCCGATCTAAAACAGTATCTTTGAAGTAAATTTATGATTCTCTATTTACCACTTGAGCTACCATTCGATTACCTATGTACGTTCTTCCATCAATCAATTCTTAAAATCAGTTTTTATAATGTGTTACTCTCTTTGTGGAAAATTTGAAGTAATGCACAATTAGTTTCTTTTTCTTTAACCTAAACAATTGTATTAAGGATCCAAAATAGAACTTTTGAAGTAAATACATGATTGGATGGTTGTGGATTGTCAGTTGAACTGTCAAAGTTTAAATACGCATTTGAAAGTTTTCTGCGAATCTTTGTAATTTAAGTACAGTATATTTCACGAATTTGCGCTTATTTTGGATTAGAAATCAAAGCTTGGATAATTGTCATTCCAGATTGTTTTTTTTTTCGAAGTTTGATGGTGCATGGTGGAAAAATACAAGTAAGGGCCTTACTAACATTTTCTTTGTGATCTTATTCCTTTACATATTTCCTAACCTTCTATATAGTCTAACCACATCTTAACGTTTTGGTAGATTTAAACTTTGTTGACGTTTGCCATTATGGAGGAAGAAATTCCTCCCGACCGGCCACCAGATCCCGGCCCAAATATAAGTCAAAATTCGTCTTAAAATAATGCAATAGAGAAAGTAAACATTAAAGAAAAGAGTTTATATTCTGAATCAGATTTGGGGCCCTTTGAGGTCTTTGTTCAGGGTAAAAATAGTAATGTGGGTAATTATCATATCCTAGGTATTGCTAAGACTATCTTTAATTTAAAACTGAAAGAGATTGCTAAATTTGATAGAAAGGAAAAAAATAGAGTCGGGGTAGTATTCAAGGACAGACAATCTGCCAATTCGTTTATCCTTAGGAAGGACTGGGAAGAATTAGGTTATGAGGTTTTCATTCCCACTCATCTTATCTCTTGTAAAGGTATTGTCAGGGGAGTTTTTAAATCTTTGTCAGAAGAGGAAATTAAAATGTCAACTTCTACTAATCTACCCTTTTGTTGAGTTATCTCTGTTAAAATAATGAATAGAAGGGTTATGCAAAATAATTCAGAAACCACTTTCATCCCTACAGGTACTATCTGTTTAACTTTTTCAGGAAGGAATATTCCCAAAGAAATTGAAATTTATGGTCTGCCTATGAAGGTGATACCCTTTGTTAGTCCAGTTCTCCAATGTCATAATTGTCTTTTATATGGGCATGCTCTTTCTCAATGCAAGGGAAAAAACAGATGTGTTACATGTGGTGTAAATCATGATTCTCCCTCGTTTGTAGGATGCAGTAGGTTTTGTATGTTCTGTAAAACACCAGATCATGACTCTAGACATCCTGAATGTAAAGAAAGAAAAAGACAAAAGAGTATTAAGGAACTTATGTCGTTTGCCAACTTATCCTATTATGAAGCTAACCAAAACATTCCAAGGGAAACATCTAGCCCAAAGTTGAACATTAAGGATTTTCCTAATCTTGTAAACAATCTATCCTCTGCAAATAGCATTTCTGTTCAAGAGAGGAGATCAGTTGCTACATCCCTGTCTTCAAATTCTGTTTCCTACAGTCAGATTACAAAATCCACTCCATCAAAAAGGAAAAGACCAATAAATGCAGGCTTTGATCAAAGTTCTCATTCTAAAGTATTAAACAATCCTAATGGGAGATCCCCCAAAGAATCCCCTAGTCACTTTATAAATAACTCTCAGACCCAAAGAGATTCAAATCAGGTTATATTAATGCTCAATCAAAATCACAGGGATTTGGTTATGACATTTACTGGTGAATTGATTAATAAAAATTATAGTTCTCCTAAGGATCACGTTGGATTAAATGTAGAGATTGGTAATCATAAAAACAAAAGTGTATCACATAATGCTATAAGTACTAGTCAGGAGCGAGGAGGGATGGAGGTATCTGGGTCTGAGGACTCAGAACACTGATTCCCCTCTCGTCTTGACCTGGTACACACATGTTTTTAACATTATATATGTTCAATCATCACGCCCCACTAAATATTATACAATGGAATATAAGATCTTATAATACCAATGTTGATAACTTAAAAGTTATTATTAATGACTATAACCCTGATATTGTCCTCATTAGTGAGTCTTGGCTATCTAACCAACACATAATTAGATGCAGAGGGTATCACATTATCAGAAAGGATCGAGGTGATGGATATGGGGGCTTAATTACCCTTATTAAATACAATATAGATTTTCGGGATATTCATATTAACAATCCTGGTTTTAATTCAGATGTTCAATTTCAACTCATCTTTTTACCCAAGCATAATTTAAATATATTGAATATGTATTGTCCTTTGGACAATCTCATTTCCAAAACATGCTGGTCTTCTTTGGTCAACTCGATCAACAAACTTCTACTCATCATGGGTGATCTAAATTGTAATCATAGAGCATGGGGAAGCTCAAGAGATAGTGTTAATGGCAGAAATATTTTGCAAACTGCAGAAGATTTTAAGTTAATTTTTCTTAATGATGGTTCTCCAACAAGATTGGTTCGTCCTGGTGGCAGCAAATCAGTAGTTGACTTATCATTGGCTTCGATAGATGTGGCACCTAAAATTAGTGGATGGACCACCATTCCAGATACAGGATCTAGTGATCATTTTCCCATTCTATGCTATGTCGGTATCCCAACACAGGACTCTAATCAGGTTTCTAAAATAAGAAATTTCAAAAAGGCTGATTGGCTTTCTTTCCATGAAAAACTAGACTGTATTTTCTCATCGTTTCCAATTGAGGACTATGAAAATTTTATCGAATATATATCATCAGTGGCAGACACATCAATTCCTTGGACCTCCTCTCATAATAACAAATATCACATTGCATGGTGGGATGATTCATGTGCTCATATAATACAAAAGAGAGTTTTAGCTATTAATACATTTAAAAATTCTCCTAGTGTTGAAAACTATATAGAGGCTAAAAAATTCATAGCGAAAGCTAGAAAATTTCTAAAATTAAAGCGAAAAATAAGCTTCAGATCCTTTTGTAGCAAACTAAATAGAAATACTCCCCGTAAAGATATTTGGAATAAAATTAACAAGGTTTCTGGTAGTAAATTGTCTCTTTTATCTCAATTGCCACCTGAGGAGATAGCTCAAGAAATTTTAACATTTCTCTCACCTATTTCTGGAGACTTTGAATTACTTTTCAGTCCTCTGCAGTATTCTGAGAATCCCATATCATTTGATAAATATCACAATACTCTTCTATCTAAAACTGATTCTGCTACGGGTCCTGATCAGGTTTCATACTCTATGTTAAGAAATTTACCGCACTCTGGATCATTACTCTTAATTCAATTCTTTAATGAATGTATCCGGAAGGGACAGGTTCCTCTCTCGTGGAAACAAACGGTCATATTACCCATTGTTAAGCATGGAAAGGATAAAACTGACCCACTTAATTATAGGCCAATAGCTCTATCATCCTAGTTGGTAAAATGCTGAAAACATTAATTAAAAACAGAATTGAGTGGTCCTTAGAACACAATCATATTTTAAATCCATTGCAACTTGGTTTTAGAAGGGGTAGAGGTTGCATGAAATGCATTTCATTACTAAATTCTAAAATACTACAAGGATTTTCATTGAATCAATTTACCATAGGACTTTTCCTAGATATTTCAGCAGCTTATGATAGTGTCAACATCTCTCTGTTATACTCTATACTAATTAAATATAACATTCCTATTCAACTAGCAAATGTCATTTATTCTATATTAAATGATTGTAGTATTTATGTAAAGGACAAAACTGGTCAAATTCATGGTCCAAGAAAAACTAATCAGGGCTTACCTCAGGGCTCCCCTCTAAGTCCAATGTTATTTAATCTGTATTCCCTATCTTTATACAAGATTATTCCCAGCGGTTGTAATCTGATACAGTATGCGGATGATTTGGTTATTTTGGTTAGTGGGGCTGATCTACTTAAATTAATTAATTCTTTGAACTTGTTAATGGATAGGATGGATCTCTGGTTATTAGAACACAACTTTAATTTATCTTACAATAAGTCCTCAGCAATTATATTTCAAATAGGGAATCGTAAAATTAATCCTCCAAACGTAAGAATTAGAGGTCATGCAATTAAATGGGTGGATACTGTGAAATATTAAGGGGTAGTTATTCAAAAAAACCTGAAGTGGAAATCATATGTGGATTTAATAGAATTAAAAGTTAGTCGAAGCTTGAATGTAATGAGAGCTCTATGTGGAACATATTGGGGTAGTGATCCTAAAACTCTCCAGATGGTTCATAATGGTTTGATACAAAGTCATTTAAATTATGGATGTCAAATATTATCAGATTTTCCTAAGTCGCTAATCAACAGGTAAGATAAATTACAATATAAGAGTATTCGTATCATAACAGGATGTATGAGATCTACCCCTATTCATGCATTGTTAAGTGAAAGTGGTCAAATTCCTCTAAAGTACAGATGGGAATGGCTTAATTCTAAATTCCTTCTAAAAAATCTTATGCTAATTAATAATCCAATAATTTCTGCCTTGAATCAATTACAAATATCAATGCAATCAAATCATAATTACTGGAATAAAAAAAGTATTCCCGTCTTAGTTTCCATCATGAATAAATTCCAGCATACCCCAAATTTATTTTCTAGTGACTTATTTCCATGCCACAATTTTGAATTAGAATATTAATTAACTTCTATCCCTATTAGGAATGTGCAATCTAATAAAGGTGATGAGCGTGCAATATTTTAATTTCAAAGAATATCACTTGACAATCCACTTCACACTATAATCTTTACAGATGGGTCAGTTGATAGTAAGGGCTCAGCAGGATTTGGTGTTTTTTGTCCTGACTTTGAATGCTCATACTCTAGTAAACTCCCCACACAGACTCAAGTTTGCACTGCAGAGATTATTGCAATTAATCATGCGATTCAATTTGTCTTGGAGAAGGATATCAAGAGGGCCTTAATCTTGTCTGATTCTAAGAGTGCTATCCAAAAGATAGGGAAAACATCTTACTCAATGGAAACTGAACATACCTCTATTATGACCAAAAGGGGCATTATAGAAGCCAATCAACAGAACATCGGTATTATTCTGGCTTGGATTCCAGGGCATTCGGATATTAAGGGAATTGTGTTACAGACAAATTGGCAAATATAGGAAGATCACTAAAAATGCCAGCCAAAGTTAAATTACATTATTCAAACTACTTATTTTATATTAAAAAGCTAATTTGGACTCGATGGGAACAAGAATGGAATTCAAACAGATCAAAAGGGTCGTTTTATAGTAAAATAGTCAATAAATGGAGCAAATCACCATGGTTCAATCAATTTCCTTATAAAGACAGAAGGCATATCACCGCAGTAATTAAAATGAGAACAGGACATTGTTTCACTCCCGTTCATTTATTTCGCATAGGTATTCGGGACAACCCATACTGTCAATGTGGTCAAATTGGATCTCTGAATCATGTTATCCTAGAGTGTCCAATAAACGTTTCTCCAAGTTTTGACCTCTACAAAGAATTGGTTAAAACAAAACTACAAACTCCTATAGAGATTTGCTCTCTCCTATCCAATCTTAATTCTCAAAGACTAAATTTGTTGATTACTTTTCTTAATCTAGCCAAAATCAATCTATAATATATTTCTATCTTATCTACTATAACATAACCTTACAAATTCCTCTCTATTTTTACACCTGGGTTCTCTATCATCCGTTGGTAGAAAAAAAAAATGAAGAACTTGGACAGTCCACAGTAAAGTAGCTATTGAATTAAGTAGATAGCTGCAGAAGAGTTTGCTGTGGAACTCTGAGGACCTCATCACTTATTTTATATATAAATAACTAAAAAGCACCTAATAGAAAAGAAAAGATTATGTAGAAAAAGTCTGGTTGCTACACCCAAGCGAGAAAAGTTTTATCCTGTGTTGAATTGACTTTCCTATACTAACTGTCTGGCCCAAGAAGAAGAAGTTTCAACATAGTGTTCATTCAATATAAAATAATTTCAATTTAGTTTTATATGGGGATACTCGATTGTCTAGAGCAAGTTGAGAATATCCCCCCTGAATTAGCTGGGCAAATTATCTCCTGGGATATTACCTAATAAAGGAAGAAGAAGAAGAAGAAATACATAATTGTTTTTTTATTTATTTGGGTCATCCCAATCTTTTCTCTTCTCTAAACTGTAATATATATTTAGTGCCCTCTTTTATGGAGTACAAAGCTGGAGCCTTTCAGGAGATGCCATAAAACGATTAGAGGCATTTGAAATGTGGTGCTATCGACGTATGTTAAGTGTCTCATATGTAAACCACACAAGTAACATAACTATTCTCTAAAAGATAAAAAAAGACAAAGAAATTGTTAACACCATAAAAAGAGAAAATTGGCTTACTTTGACCACACCATGTGTAATGATAAAGACCGACTTCTGTAGTTGATGCTACAAAGCAAAATTAAGGGTAGGAGAGGCCCTGGATGGAGACGTATCTTCTGGCTGGCCAATCTTAGAAAGTGGACTGGTCTAATTTCAACTAATCTATTTCGAGCTAAGCTGGTGTGAATAAAATATGATGGGTCAATGTGGTCGCCAACATCTCTAGAAGATAGGCACATATAGAAGAAGATCAATTTGGGAACGTACGTTTATCTGTTAATTATTTCTTGAGATCACTTTTCTGAACCTGTTCGTTCCGCATGTAGCATTTAAACTTAAAAAAAATTCGTTGCATTTTTTTCTTTAATTCAGAAAATTGTGTTGGGGACAGAAATCCTACTCCAATTTCAAATTGTTCTCTATAAGGTAAGCAGTCTAATCTCGTATGTCAAAGCCAATTGCTTTAGCATGCCTTGTAAAAAGCACTTTACATAACGTAAATCAAGGATTAGTTGTTATCGTATCTTTAATAGTTAACTTGTGGACAACACATTCTGAGATTGTTTTCTTTTGGCATGTGAAAGCAAGACTATGTTTATATGGTGTTCATCTACAATTGTGAATTAATCACATATATATATATATATATATATATATATATATATATATATATATATATATATATATATATATATATATATATATATATATATATATATATATATATTTAGCATTGAATCTAACTTTTGGATAAGCGTTTCTATTGTGTTATAAAACTTTTAATATACATGTTTAAGTTTATCAGCAATCTATTAACTAACATTATATTGATATTATAGCATATTAACTAATAATATGATATGGTTTTATCTATTTCAGCTACTGTAGAGTTAGCTAAATCTCTTTGTCAGACAATTCTCGGGAACGAATTGGAATATTGGGTTTATTTATGCACTACGGAAGAAAAGCTGTTGAATTTATCTCTTTGGCTAGGAATATATGAAAATGGATAGAGAAGGAACCAATTTAGAGCTGTGTTCTATGGAGCTGCCATTCTATACATGTACATCTGATCATGTGTGGAATAGTATCTCCTTAGAAAATAGTTCACATATTGCAAAAAAATGAATAATTATAATTTGGTCACTTCTTTATAAATTGTGAGTATTATTTGTAAGCTATTGTAAACTTCCTATAGATATTTGTAATATTTTCGCTAACATATTTAATACCCGATCAAAAAGAGTAACTTTGAAGTAAATTTATGATTCTCTTTTTACCACTGTGAGCTACCATTTAATTAGCTACGTTCTTCTATAAATCAATTCTTAAAATCAGTTTTTATAATATGTTACTCCCTTTGCGGAAAATTGAAAGGAGGAAAGACGATTAGAGACATTTGAAATGTGGTGCTACCGACGTATGTTAAGGGTCTCATATATACACCACACAAGTAACATAACTATTCTCCAGAGGATAAGAAAAGATAAAGAAATTGTTAACGCCATAAAAAACAGAAAATTGGCTTATTTCGGCCACATCATGCGTAATGATAAATACTGACTTCTGTAGTTAATTCTACAAGGCAAAATTGAGGGTAAAGGAGGCCCTGGACGTAGAGGTATCTCCTGGCTCGCCAATCTTAGGAAGTGAACTGGTCTAACGAGTTACAATACAATGACCGCTACCATCCAGTGAATTCTACCACGTGGATTCAACACGGGGCTACTGCTTGAACATTCTGGACTGAATTGCGACGTATTGGACAGCAAGATAGGCAATTATAAAATCATAAAATACCATGTAAAAATCAATATTTTTCAGTCTGATTTTTATTTATTGTATTGTTACTAAAATCTTTGTAAGTCGAAAATAAAAGTTTTAATTGTGAGTTTAGTTTTTAAAAAAGTATTTTTCCCAAGAACGTTCATATTTGGCGCCGAGTTGGTATGGAAGTGGAAGAGTCTTTATACATCCTCGTCACTTTTAAGTCTTTGTCCACTGTTCCAAGAACCAGCCCCAGGGAAACCATTTGCAGAGTTCATCCGAGGGAATTAGAAGTTAGAAACTTTTAGGAATAAAGGAATGCACATTGGCATCTTCTTTATCCTATAAGCGATTTTTATCATTACTTAGAATTAAGAAGATTAAATTTTGAAAGAATTGTTATTGGGTCAGACTCCTCTGAGTCCTTAGATTGAATCAGAGCTAGATTAGAAGATAAATTAAACAAGAATTTGAATAGATTAACAGACAGATTAAAATAATTTAAAAATATCTCTTCTAAGTCCTTAGATTAACTTTAGAGTCAGATTCAAAAACTTATTTAAAGACAAATTTGAATAGCTTAATGAAAATACTATATATTAATATACATAGAGATTAATAGATAGAAAATAAGTAGATTAGGATTAATATATTTATATATTGACTATTGAAAATTTACTAAACTGATTTGACTATTGACTAAGTATATATTATATTGAAAATTTTTTAAAATATGGCAGTTCCACAATTTGACGTAAAAAATTTATGCATTCTTCCAAATTTTGACGGAAATCCAAATGAATTACATGAATTTATACTTTTCTACAATACTTCTAAACCAATATTATGACAGACTTAATGCAGCTAATATATAAAACAAGTTTTTGCTTCATGTTAATATCAGTAAATTAACAGGTAGAACCGAGGAAGTGTCGCCAAGGTAACCAATCACGACAAAAATTGTTACTTTGGCCGGCCAACCACAGCGTTCGTTATTAAGTGCGCCGTCATTGGCTTCTCGGCGGAAGTGTGCTGAAAATTCTCAAACACGATGTGTATAAAAGAGCAGCACATCTTCCGATCGGGATCCAGTCGTTGGAAAACATCATCCAACAAGCGCTCAGAAACAGCACTACAGAAGAGGAAGTAGAAATGCATTCTGGAAGATTTAAGGATATACCACAAGCAATAAAAGACTTGACTTGAAAAGACTTGGAAAAGAACAGAGCAAAGCAGACAGCAAGAAGGACAAGGAATCAGGCAGACAAAAACAGATCAAACAGACTCAACAGAGAGGTCAAAACAGCACTACAACAACACCGTAGTGAAAGCTGGGAAAATCACATAAGAGACATGGAAGAACAAGGACAACACATGCAAAATCTCTGGAGACTCCAGAGGATTCTGAGAACCGACAGAAAACCAATCCCCCCACTACACGGGGAAAATGGAATTGTATACACCATAGAGGAAAAAGCAGAGGTAATGAGGAGTACTCTCGAGAGAGAGTGTACATTAAATTACCACCCAGACGAAGACATCGACTTCATAGAAGAAGTTGAAAGACAAAGAGAAAGACCTGATAATCTAAACGAAATTATCCCTCCTACAACACCAGAGGAGATAAACGAACTGATTAAAAATAGCTTGCCGAAAAAAGCATCCGGACCCGACCAAATCACAAATAGGGCACTAAAATACTTACCAGCGAGAGCTATAGTATACCTAACTAACATCATAAACGCAATGCTAAGATTTAAGAAATTCCCGAACAGATGGAAAGAGGCCCATGTCATAATGTTACCAAAGCCCGGAAAAGACAGCACATTCCCGCAAAATTACAGGCCAATAAGCTTACTACCTGCAATCAGCAAGATTGTAGAGAGAATTATACTCAGCAGACTACAAGCTGAAACAGACAGATTAGATATAATACCTGAAGCCCAATTCGGCTTCAGATCAGAACACTCCAGTGAGCTACAAGTGCTCAGACTAACAGAGTACATAGCAGCTGGATTCAACGATAAACAATACACAGGAGCAGTCTTCCTAGACGTAAGCAAAGCATTCGGCAGAGTCTGGCATAAAGGACTAATATACAAAATGAGAGGATACGGGTACAGTGGAGCAATGACAAGACTGATCTCGTCGTACTTGAGCAACCGACGTTTCAGAGTCCGGATAGGACAAGTCCTATCCGAACTCGGGAACCCGGAGGCTGGAGTTCCACAGGGAGCGGTACTGTCACCCCTACTGTACTCAATATACACAGCAGACATACCTAGAACACCAGGTACACTACTAAGCCTCTATGCCGACGACACAGCGATTGCGGCCAAACACAGAAACATAGACGTTGCGGTAAATAACCTACACACAGCACTAGACGACATAGAGGAATGGAGTTTAAAATGAAAAATAGCAATAAACTCAGACAAGACACAGGCTGTACTTTTCAAAAAGAGGCATCAGCAACCAGAAGAACAGGTAACTGTGCAAGACAATCCCATCGAGTGGAAAAGCGAAGCAAAATATTTTAAAGTAATTATGGATAAAGGCTTAACATTTAACAAACACGTAGAAGCCATATATATTTTCAATGTTATAGTATGGACTTTACACTAATTCTGATTTTTTGTTTCAGGGCCACCTACAAAAAAAATCACAAAAAACCGGCTTCGGCCACCAAAAAAATTAAAAAATACTAACAAAAACCGGCGCAAGCCACCAAAAAAATTAACAAAAAACCCAAAAAAACCCTGTCACGTAGGGCCCAACCCCTTGAGCACCAAGTCGCCGAACTGAGCCTAGGCTCAGAGCGGAGACTTGAGGGCCAAGTAAGCAATTTTAGTTCGCTGATAAGCCACATTATGATAACAGGATCATAGCGACAATGCGCTGTCCTGAGTTTTTGCAATCGGTTAGGAAACCATGTTGGGGTTCTATTACCCAGGACCTCCACATGAAGAGGATTTGGCTGATAGTTGTGCCCCTATCGCGCATCAGAGTGCTATAGGGGGGAAAGGGATGGTCTAGAGCATTGGAGCGCGGTGGGGTGACTCCTGTATTTACACGAGTTAACGCACCTCGCTCCAATGAATTGTTACACCCGAACGTAATTCTTAAGGGTAAACATGTCTCATAGGCTGGGTTTAATCAAATTGCTTGTTTGCTTGATCGGGATCCAGTCGTCATACACTACTAACCCCGTAAGACCTTGTTGGTTCGGTGCGCTACCAAGCTACCTTTGAGTTTTATTAATTAACCAATATCCTGCTATCGTCGAAGACGTCAAAATTGAAGAATAATATCCAATAATGGTTATCCAATTTAGAAGTTAAATCAACAAGTGTAAAAGAACCGGCGTGTCGACTGCAAACGCTTCCTGACAGTAGAACACGACTTTCTGAGATAGAAACGACATTGGTCTTAGAACTATTTCAAATCGTGTCGAACTGACCACAGCGTTATTTGGGCCTGTCACGGTAAAGAGCGAATGAAAGCCCCGATGGGGACTTGTAATTGCTTTTCCGATCAGGTTGAGCTGCAATAACACTTCGTCTCCAAAACCCTATGCAAATAGTAACTATAAGAATTACTGTTAACAAAAGGTAGCTATACGAAGCGACTGGCAGCAGGAAGAGTCGACATTGCCGGCATTCTTGTACCTCTCTCGAGGAGAGGGAACGCGGCTACACGAGGTGACGTAGGAGGAGGCCGGTGAGAAGTTCTACATCTCTGAGGAACTTGAGGTATACACCACGCATCATAATTCTAACACATATTAAGTCATTGTAAGAATATTTTGTCTGTAAGAAAGCTCGAACTATTTGCCGAGAATTCTGATTGCCGGTGTCCCCTCACCTACCACAAAGGCTCGGCGGAACTTCTTGCCGGTAGAGGCTAGAGGCCGGTATCTCAATTTAACTCCTTATAACGAAGATGGACTCTCGAAACTTGAGATCCTCTTTGAGAGCGGCGGTCGTAGATAGTCCAGAAACCCCTGAAAACCAGGAGGACGCTACGGCCGTACGACAGAAGTTATATCTGTATATGGATGCGAAAGTTGGAGTATAACAAAAATTAAAAATTCATTAATTCAAAATTTTGGAAAAATTCGCTTACAAGGGACCTAGTAAATTTAAGACAAGGCTCAACAGAATCTATTATGCATTTTTATGAAAAGATCATGGGACTTATAAGCTGTATTAATAGTTACCTAGAATTACATACCGTAAATGCCGATATTAAAAGGAGTAAACAAGAATTTTTCCGTTAACAAGCTCTTACAACATACTTTAGCACGCCTACGAGAACCAACGGGCTCTGTTATCAGAGCAATGAGACCAGGAAGTTTAGCCACGGCAATATAATACGTACAGGAAGAAAATAATATTCGATACCTTCAAAAAAATCAAATAATTCAACCTTCAACGTCAGGAAGAAGCGAAAATTATCCAGAACGCCAACCTCAGAGACAGCAGATGCCTGTGCTTATCTAGAAATCATTATTTTACGCCTCCTCAATGGCAGCAACTAATGAGACAATTCTATCCGCAGAATCAGTTTCAGCAACCACATCGGCAACAAAACTTTAACCAATTTAGACAAAATTCAAACCCTTCAGCATTCAGGACCCAGAACCAGTCAAATGTATGGGTACCCAAATCTGAACAGTCAAAACAGCCTAGACCAAGACCTTTGAGCGGAATAACAGAAACCACAACCAGAGGCCGTCAACATTTTACACCAGATTACCGAGCACAACCAAAATTTACCGTAGAAGAACTTTACAATATACAATGCCACGGATACGAACAAGAAGAGAATACCAACTACAACGATTACTACGAACCTGAATACGACAATTTGCTACAATTTAAATACAAAAATTAACCAACTGAATACGAGAAAACGTAAATTTTCGAGAGGACCCACCAGAAACAATCGAAACGTAATTGAACTTCATTCATTTCCCGACAAGAAGGAGCTACCCTACATTAAAATTTCTAGGCCTTGTTTACGTCTTTTAATCTATACAGGATCCACAAAGTCATTACTTAATCCAGAAATAGCTTCTTGATATTTTCCAAGTTTCATACAACATTAACCCTTTGTCTTCACATCAATTTTTCAAAATTATTCCCAAAAATATTGTACCAAAATTCCTTCATTTTCAAAACATAATTCTGACAGCAGAATGACATTTTATCTCTTTAAGTTTTACAAAACTTTTGATGGTCTTTTTAGCTTTGACAATCTAAAACTCTTCGAAACCCAATTAAACTTTCCCAAATCGCTTCTAGTTACAAAAGATTCTACAATCCCCATTAAATATTACGAAACAAATAAAACATAATTTTATTCCATTCATTCGGAAGCAAATTCTATTAGCCAAATCAAAATTCCTGTCAAAGAAGAAAAAGGAACCATCATTATTTCAACCCAAAACGTGCAAGGCGTCGTAGTACGAGAAGCCCTTACTAACGCCGAGAACCACCTTGCCTGGTCCGAAATTGCCAACTTCACGTCAGACCCCATTAACCTTTCTCTTATGGAACCACTCGAAAGCAAGAAAATAGACATTCAAGGTTTCAATATATATTCCATGAAAACAACCTCCAGACCAGACTACAGACAAGATATCGACGACTTAATTAAAACCGAACATCTTAACGAAGAAGAAGAGGAACAAGTTCGCCACCTATGCCGAAAATTCTCCGATATATTTCACCAACCAGACACTCCTCTTAGCTTTACTAACGAATTTAAATACCACATCAGAATCAAAGACGAAGAGCCTGTATATACGAAATCATACCGGTATCCGTATGTGCACAAGGAAAAAGTAAAGAAACAAATCTCTTTAATATTAGAGCAAGTGATCATTCGACCAAGCCAATCGCCATTGTCTTCGCGCATTTGAGTCGTGGCAAAGAAACCAGAATAATCCGCTAAAATAAAGTGGAGGATAGTGGTAGATTATAGAAAGGTCAACGAGAAGACAATTGACGACCGGTACAGAATTCCTCACATTGGCGATATTTTGGACAAATTGGGAAGATGTCAATATTTTACGACCCTCGACTGAGCGAGCAGATTTCAAAAAATCGAGATAGCGCTGAAGAAGACATTCCCAAAACAGCATTTAATGTGGAAAATAAACACTATGAATATTTAAGAATGCCATTTGGACTTAAAAACGCTCCGTCTACGTTTCAACGTATGATGGACAACGTATTAAAAGGACTTCAAGGAGAAATATGTCTCGTCTATATGGATGACGTAATAGTATATTCAACATCACTACAGAAACATACAGTAAATCTCACAAAAGTATTTCAACGACTAAGAGAAACCTGACTAAAAATCTAAGTCGACAAATGCGAATTCTTAAAAAAGTTAATTTTCTGGGACATGCAGTCACACAAGAAGGAATAAAACCGATTTCAGCAAAAATTGAAGCAATAGAAAAATATCTAATATCGAAAACAGCAAAAGAAATAAGAGGATTTCTTGGACTACTGGGATATTATAGGAAGTTTATTCGAGACTTCGCAAAAATCATAAAACATCTAACTGCTTAAAAGCTTAAAAAAAGATGCAAAGATCGAACATACACGCGAATTCGTAGAATGCTTTGAAATGTGCAGGAAATTATTAATTAATGAGCCGGTATTACAATATCCAGATTTTTTCAAACCGTTTAACCTCACAACAGATGCCAGCAACTTCGCTATCGAAGCAGTACCTTCCCAATAAACCAATTGCCTTTGCTTCCAGGACACTAAATGAAACCGAAACCAAGTACTCCACAATAGAAAAGCAAATGTTAGCAAGGGTGTCGACAACTGAGTATTTCCGATCCTACCTATTTGAAAGAAAATTTAAAATACTTTCAGATCACCACCCCTTGCAATATAATTTTCCCTAAAGGAACCAACCTCCAATCTAGTACGTTGGAGATTAAAATTACAAGAATTTCACTACAAATTAAAGTACTTTTGTAACGATTCCAAAAATCAATGAGCCACACATTGAAAACCTTCCTTAAAATCGTACATATCAGAATCCACATGAAATTAGAACAAGAAATAAGTGATTTACAGATGGGTTTTAGAAAGGGTCTAGGAACTAGAGAAGCATTATTCGAAGTCAATGTTCTGACACAACGATGTCTGGATATGAATCAGGACATATATGCTTGCTTCATACATTTTAAAAAAGCGTTTGACAGAGTTCAACCTAAAAAGCTTTTAAGTATTCTTAAGACCAAAAACGAAGAAAAAGAGTCGAAGGAGAACTGACAGAGGAAGTAATTATACTTAGAGGAGTTCGACAAGGGTGCATACTTTCACCACTCTTATTCAACGTCTACAGTGAAGTGATATTTCAAAAAGCTTTATTGGATTTTGTGGAAGGTATTTTGGTCAACGGAAATAGCATTAATAATATTAGATATGCGGACGATACGGTCATATTTGCAAGTGACATGGAAGATTTACAGTACATAATACAACATGTATACAATGCATGTGAAAGATACGGACTGCAAATGAATCTCAAGAAGACGAAATCAATGATATTCTCAAAAAAACCACAAAATGTAGATAACCTGATCATCAATAATACAACGATCGAAAGAGTAACAACATTTAAATATTTAGGAACGTGGCTAACCGAAGATGGAGATCAAACAAAAGAAATCAGATCCAGAATAGAAATGGCAAGAAACACGTTCATAAAATTGAAGAACTTACTTTGTAACCGTAATCTTAATCAAGAGATCCGCACAAGAATGCTACGTTGTTACGTTTTTTCTACTTTACTATACGGCATGGAAGCGTGGACACTAAAAGAGTCTGAAATCAAAAAATTAAACTCCTTTGAGATGTGGTGCTACAGGTGAATCCACAGAATAACGTGCACTGAAAAAGTAACTAATATAGAGGTGTTACAAAAAATGAAGAAAGAATGTGAAGTCAAAGAAAAACTGTTAAAATTAGAAAGATTCAATATCTGAGTCATATAATAAGGAGCGAGAAGTACTTATTACTTAGTTAATTATGCAAGGGGTAGGATGCTTGCCTCGCAAGCCGGTGGTCCGGGGTTCGAATCCCACCGCCGGCAAGAACATCTAGACATTTTAAAAATGTCTATAGGCCCCAGGTCGACTCAGCCTGAATAAAAATGAGTACCTTGGGTAAAACCAGGGGTAATAATAGACGGTTGAAGCGTAGCACTGGCCATGTTACCTTCCTTGTATACCGTAGGCCCTAGATATAGCAGACTACCCTGCTATACTCCCAAAGCCGCGACAGCGGTATAAAACGGGAGACTATTATATTATAATTATGCAAGGGAAGATACAAGGGAAGAGAAACCCCTGGACGACGCAAAATATCCTGGCTAAGAAATTTGAGAGAGTGGTTCGGTTGCAGCTCATTAGAATTATTCAGAAGCGCGGCGAATAAAATTAAAATAGCGATGATGATTTCCAACCTCCGATAGGAAAAGGAAACTGAAGAAGAAGAAGACTACAAAGCAATTTACAAAAAAGGCAAAGCTAATACAAATGCAGACACTCTGTCTCGAATCAAAATACACACAAAGGAAACTAAGGACATCGATTCACAAATTAAGGAATTCTTTGATGATTTAGTAGACATGGAAGACGATAGATGGTCAGCGACTAATATTCCAGATACAGATCAAATATTTGATGAGATTGTAGAGGAAAAAGCAACAGAATTAATTTCAGAAAACATCCCAAAAGACACTGTTGAAAACGAAGATCAAAACATCCCAGAAGACACTGTTGAAAACGAAGATCAAAACATGGATGAAGACGGAAATGAAACAATACATACAGCAGTAGAAAACCCAATTCTTGGTAATCGTCAACTACAATCCACGACCTCCAGCAATCATACAAACCTTTCCGGATAAAAGACGTTATCATATCCAGCTATCGAAAGATCAGTTAAAAGCTGATACCTTAAAAATTTTTAAAGTACACCTCAAGATATTATCAGGAAAACTTTTAAACACAACGCATATGACTTATTTAAATGTAATCTTTTATTGGAAGATGTTAACCTAGAAAAACAATAAAAATGAATTATAAAAAACTAGCATGAAGGAAAAACGAACCATAGAGGAATAGCTGAAACGGAAAGTCAAATTATAAAACGATATTACTAGCAGGGCCGCCGCTAAGGTATTGGCCGCCCGTGTGCAACTTAATATTTGCCGCCCCCTTTCAACACTTTAGACATACATACTATTATTTAAAGAAATGTGCAGAAGATGCATAATGTAACAATAATAATTTGTAAATAGATAAATACTTACTTGAACATTTAGACTCTATGATCAAACGTCCATATATATTATCCTAATGTATATTCTAATATCCTAATATCCCATCTTAATATCCTAATTTAAACGTCCATTATCCTAATTTAATAACCATGATCCAACGTCCAGAATATGTATATCCTAATATCGTTTAAACGTCCATTTAATTAAAATAAACCGTGAATAGAAACATAAACACATAAAAAAACTAAAAACGCAGTTTTCGGGCTTTCGTCTCGGAAAACGTTTTGACAATATCTTTAATGTCCAATGTCGCACACACTTCATATTCTATAGATAACATTGCAGAAAGCAGAAACACATCTTACTACAATTGTTATTTGTTCTACATGCGCCCCAATGTTTTTTCTCCATTTCATATCATTTTTGAAGAGCAGAGTCAACTGTTAATTTTTTTTTTAATGTTGTAGATAGTTTAAACAGTTTTTGAGAATATTTTATATGCGCTGCACCGGATTCATGTCTTTTTAAAATAATAGCTAAATGTTGCCAGTCACTTACCCCATTAATTCCACTTAGTAATTGTCGGCTGCTTTCATCACAACAAAACAGTTTACAAGGTGCACAAAAAATACTATTTAGTGATAATGAGTTAAGTAACCACGGGCGATGAATTTGGTCTTGATTAGGCAATGTGCGATAATAATAAGTTTTCCCCATTTCCCATTATTTGTATATCTGGGGAAGTTAATTTTTGTAATTTGCTGGGGAAAATTTTCAACAACAAATTAAACTTCACTTGGATTCATATTTTCAGGCCATTTTCCAGTAAATTGAATTTACTAATGTTTGTATTTTGAGAACGATTTACGAAGTGGAAATTGAAACGTCAATAAACGTATTTTAACCTTTAATTGTGGCTTATTCCCATTTAAATAGTAAATAATATTTTATGACATTTTTTTTAGATTAGGATGATAAGTATACATGATAAATGAAACGCATTTAAGTATTATCACGTACTGAATAATTATTATTGTTTGGAATATTAGAGTTCACAGAATTATGTGAATCATTACTATTTAATTATTTTCGTTTTAAAAAAGTATTATCATCAGTGGACTGCTTTTGGCCGCCCCTATTGTTGGCCGCCCGTGTGCGATGCATACTTAGCACACATGGTAGCGGCGGCCCTGATTACTAGGCTCATATGAAGAAGGACATAGAAGATATCATAAGATTTTGCGATATATGCCAAGAAAATAAATACGACAGAGCTCCTCAAAAAAAAATTTATTGTTACACTGACTCCCACTAAACCACTGGAAATAGTTCACATTGATTCATTCCAGGCTAATGGACAGAAATTTCTAACCATTCGCATTTTCGAAGTATGGATAAGTCTACCCAATAAATGAAGGGAATGCAATCAATGTACTCAACGCCCGATTAATTTTTATAACACATAATGGACTCCCAACAATGATAGTAGCCGATAATAGTACGGAATTTAAAAATGGAGTAATACAAGAATTTGTAAATTCTCATAAAATCTCAATCCACTATACGCTACCAGAGAATACGCAATCCAACGGGATGATTGAGAGATTTCATTCTACATTAATCGAACATTTTCGAAGCAGTTTTTAGCAGTTTACAAAATTTCGACCAAGCTCTTAGATACCAATTAAAATCAGCTCGAGGCAAATTCTCAAAAATTTACTCCTATAGCAGAACAAGAAGAGGGCTAATTAAAGGACTAGGAAGCATTATCAAAGCAATTTCTGAAAATCTGAATCAAGATGACGCAGAAAAATACAACAGTGCAATAGAAATCTTACAGACGAATCAGGAAAATCTTATAAATCATCTTAATCGTCACATTAGCTTGATCAAGAAGATAATAAAAGAGTTCAACAAAACTATCACATTATTAACACACAATCAAGAAATAATAGCAGAAGAAGTAAATAATATCAGCACGAATCTCAGTACATTCATTTTTGACTTCAATCATTATTTGCAAGCAAGGAATGTTCTGGACCAATTAAATGTGACCCTTCAAATTATACTTCAGATACTTAACGACCTAGAAGAAGCCATTACCTTTTCTCTTGTAAACACTCTCCATAACAGTGTGATCAAGAAAGATGAATTAAAATGGATCATAAATAAAATGCTAGAACATCATAAGATAGACCAGCTTGTGAACATCTAAGACGAAGACATACTAAAGATACTACAACATCATCAAAGTAGATGCCTATTATTCAAACCGTACTATTACATTTATCATTCATTTTCCTATCCTACATCCTAATTCCTTTACTTATTATCATTTATTTCCTATACCTACCGCAAATTCTACTACAATCATTCCTCCTGAACCATATATCCTCACAAACGAAAAATCCTTTCAATATTTGGAAGAACCATGTGCCAGAATCGACACAAGATATCTTTGCCAAGAGGAAACCATACTAGAAGCAACGAAAACTGACGACTGTATCAAACAAATCGTGCAGTTGAGCATCTAAGAAGCTTCTTGCCAATATACTAAAAACATACACTTTTAAAATATTATCAGATGCCTCCTATATAGGAATATTCCCCGAATCAACCAAAATTACAAATCGATATTTTACAACAAAAATTTAGGGCCTAAAAGGAACTTATCTCATCAATCTTCCGCCCAGATGTGAATTCTAAACCCCAATCCAGAGTTACATAAATTCGAGGACAACCATCTCAGAGGAACCGCTACTGATTCCCAAAATTAGGACCATAGATATTCAAACAGCGATTAAATTCAAACCATTAAGGATAGATCACATCCCCTTAGACAAACTGCATGAACTCTCTAAGGAAGAGGAACATCTAGAGACAATTAACCCGAAATTATGGAACCATAGCCATAATCATTTTTGGATGACTCCTTTATATATCTTTATTACAATAATCTGCCTCAATATATGTTACAAGTATTAAACAAATAACAAAAAATCAAACTCTAGCGACGAAACTTCCGAAGAGGCCAACTCAACAGTTCTGTTCGTCCCTCACAAAACTTCTTCAGGGGAAAGAGTAGTCACAGTAGAATGACCGCTATTTCCGCAGTACTTTATATGGTGTTCAACTACAATTATTGTGGTTTAATCATATACAAATTTAACAAATCGAACTTCTGGATAAGCGTTTCTATTGTGTTATAAACTTTTAATATACATGTTTAATTTTATCGCCAATCTATTAAATAACGTTATATTGATATTATAACATATTAACCAATAATATGATATGGTATGGTATGGTTTTATCTATTTCAGCTACTGTTGCGTTACCTACCTAAATCTCTTTGTCAGACAATTCTCGGGTATTTATCCCTTTGGCCAAGAATATATGAAAATGGATAGAGAAGGAACAATTTAGAGCTGTGTTCTATGGAGCTGCTATTCCACACGTGTATATCTGATCATGTGTGGAATAGTATCTCCTTAGAAAGTAGTTCACATAATGTAAAAAAATGAATAATTATAATTTTGTCACTACTTTAAAAATTGAGGGTATTATTTGTAAGCTATTTCAATCTTCCTATAGATGTTTGTAGTATTTTCGCCAATATACTCAATACCCGATCTAAAACAGTCTAAAATATAGGAAAATTTAGAAGAAGATCGATTTGGGCTACGGAAGTTTTTCTATTAATTATTTCTTAAGATCACTTTTCTGAAAAATTCGTTACATTTTTTTTTATTTTAGAAAATTTTGTTGGGAACAGAAATCCTACTCCAATTTCGAATTGTTTTCTATAAGGTAAGCAGTCTAATCTCGAATATCAAAGCCAGCTGCTTGTAAAAAACACTTTACATAACGCAAATCAAGGACTAGTTTTCATCGTATCTTTAATAGTTAAACTGGGGACAACACATTCTGAGACTGTTTTCTATTGGCCTGTGAAAGCAACACTATGTTTATATGGTGTTCAGCTACAATTGTGGTTTAATCACATATTAATTTAACATCGAATCGAACTTCTGGATAAGCGTTTCGATTGTGTTATAAACTTTTAATAAACATGTTTAATTTTATCTCCAATCTATTAACTAACATTATATTGATATTATAACATATTAAATAATAATATGATATGGTTTTATCTATTTCAGCTACTGTTGAGTTACCTAAATCTCTTTGTCAGACAATTCTCGAAAACGAATTTGAATATTTGGTTTATTTATGCAACACGAAAGAAAAGCTGTTGTTTTTATCTCTTTGGCTAGGAATATATGAAAATAGATAGAGAAGGAACCAATTTAGAGCTGTTGTGTCCTATTGATCTCTATTCCATACATGTATATCTGATCATGGTTGGAATAGTATCTCCTTAGAAAGTAGTTCACATAATAAAAAAAATGTATAATTATAATTTTGTCAGTACTTTATAAATTGAAAGTAATATTTGTAAGCTCTTTCAAACTTCCCATAGATATTTGTAGTATTTTTGCCAATATATTTAATACCCGATCTAAAACAGTACCTTTGAAGTAAATTTATGATTCTTTTTATCCACTGTAAACTACCATTCGATTACCTACGCTTTTCTATCAATCAGTTTTTGAAATCAGTTTCGATAATGTGTTACTCCCTTTGCGGAACATTTGAAGTAATCAACAACTAGTTTCTTTTTCTTTGACCTAAACAATTGTGTTAAGGATCTCCAAAACAGTAGTTTTGAAGTAAATATATTATTCTTTTTTTAATAATTTGGGTCCTCCCTAATCTTTACTCTTCTCTTATTTTTAATCTATGTTTAGTGTCCTCCTCTATGGAGTAGAAAGCTAGAGCCTTACAGAAGATGCCATAAAACGATTAGAGGCATTTGAAATGTGGTGCTACCGACGTTTGTTGAGGGTCTCGTATATACACCACATAAGTAACATAACTATTCTTCAGAGGATAAGATAAGACAAAGAAATTGTTAACATCATAAAAAAAAATTGGCTTACTTTACTGCGTAAAGTCTGTTTTAGACTATAACATTAAATGATATAAGAAAATGGTTTAACAAAAACTTACATGAAATAATTGTGTACAATATTAATACAAGAAGTTTTGTGTATTACATTGTCACATTTTGGTATCAAAATATGTTATGTGATTCTGCGCATTACATGCTAAAAAAGTCCTTTTTTAAAATAATTGGTGTACATGTACTGTTAAACTCAATGTTCTTATTCTTCTTTTTGTTATTGTAACGTAACCTTATTTTCTCCAACATTTAACCTAGTTTTTTACCCACGTAAATACCTAGTTAGTTTTACCCACGTTTTACCTTTGCTTTAACAAAGACATATATTTATGATGCATAAAACAATTCTCCTATTATCTGTTTCTGATTCGCAAGGCAAAAAAAGAGGAAAAACCTAACTGCGCATGCGTGTGTACTAATAATTTGGTATCAAAATACGACATGTTCTAATTTCTATAACATATTTTGTCAACAGATTTTGTTTTCTGTTTTACATTATGACAAAACTTAGTACCATTTTCTTATATCATTTTATGTTATAGTCTAAAATAGACTTAATGATAAATATCGACTTCTGTAGTTAATTCTGCAAGGCAAAATTGAGGGTAGGAGAGGCCCTGGACGTAGAGGTATCTCCTGGCTGGCCAATCTTAAGAAGTGAACAGGTCTAACATTAACTGATCTATTTCGAGCTGCTGTGAATAAAATAAGATGGGTCAATGTGGTCGTCAACATCTCTAGAAGATATACACATTTAGAAGAAGATCAATTTGGGCTACGGATGTTTTTCTATTAATTATTTCTTGAGATCACTTTTCTGAATGTGTTGGTTCTTTGTGCAGCATTTAAACTAAAGAAAAATTCGTTACATTTTTTTCTTTAAGTCAGAAAATTGTGTTGTGAACAGAAATCCTACTCCAATTTCGAATTGTTCTCTATAAGGTAAGCAGTCTTATCTCGTATATCGAAGCCAATTTACTTTTGCATGCCTAATAAAAAGCACTTTACATAATGCTAATCAAGGATTAGTCATCGTATCTTTAATAATTAGATTGTGGACAACACATTCTGAGACCGTTTTCTATTGGCATGTTAGAGCAACACTATGTTTATACGGTGTTCTGCCACAATTGTGGATAAATCTCATATAAATTTAATATCGAATCGAAGTTCTGGATAACAGTTTCTATTGTGTTATAAACTTTTAACATACATGTTTAATTCTATCGTCAATCTGTTAACTAGTATTAAATTCATGTTATACTATATTGATAATACTATTATATTGTTTTACCTATTTTAGCTACTGTAGAGTCACCTAATTCCCTTTACCAGGCAATTTTTGGGAACTAATTGGGATATTTGGTTTATTTATGTACGACGAAAGAAAAAGTATTGACTTTGAGTAGGAATATATAAAAATGGATATAGATAGAAACAGTTTAGAGCTGTGTTCTATGGAATCGTCAATCCAGACATGTATATCTGATCGATTGTGGTTTGTTTTCTCCATAGAAAGTAGTTTACATAGTGCAAAATCAATGAATAATTGTAATTTAAGCACGAACTAATAAATTGTGAGTAGGTATTATTTGTAGCCCATTTCAAACTTCTTCTCGATTTTTGTAGTATTATCATCAATATATTTAATAAGCAATCTAAAAAAGTGCAAAGTAAATTTCTTTCTTGATTCTTTGAGCTACCATTGCATTAGCTGTGTGCTTCTGTCAGTCAATTCTCGTAATCAGTTTTCAGAATATTTTGCTTCCTTTGTGCAAACTTCAAAGCAAAGGATATTTCGTTAATTTTTGTTTTTTCGTTGTGTTAGTCTCCTTGGCAGTATTATTAAACCCAAACAGTGTCGCCAAGGTAACCAATCACGAATTGGAAAAGATTGTTACTTTGGCCGGCCAACCACAGCGCTCGTTATTAACTGCGCTGTCATTGGCCTCTCGGCGGAAGTGTGCTGAAAATTCTCAAACACGATGTGTATAAAAGAGCAGCACATCTTCCGAACGGGATCCAGTCGTCATACACTACTAACCCCGTAAGACCTTGTTGGTTCGGTGCGCTACCAAGCTACCTTTGAGTTTTATTAATTAACCAATATCCTGCTATCGTCGAAGACGTCCAAAAAAATTGAAGAATAATACCTAATAATGGTTATCCAATTTAGAAGTTAAATTATCAAGTGTACGAGAACCGGCGTGTCGACTACAAAACGCTTCCTGACAGTAGAACACGACTTTCTGAGATAGAAATGACATTGGTCTTATAACTATCTTAAATCGTGTCGATCTGACCACAGCGTTATTTAGGCCTGTCACGGTAAAGAGCGAATAAAAGCCCCGACGGGGACTTGTAATTGCTTTTCCGATCATTTTGAGCTGCAATACCACTTCGTCTCCAAAACCTTATGTAAATAGTAACTATATGAATTACTGTTAACAAAAAGGTAGTTATACGAAGCGACTGGCAGCAGGAAGAGTCGACATTGCCGGCATTCGTGTACCTCTCGAGGAGAGGGAACGCGGCTACACGAAGCGAGAAGGCCGACATATTTGTGGAACTTGAGATAAACACCACGCATCAGAATTCTAATACATATAAGTCAGTGTAAGAAAGCTCGAACTGTTAGAGAATTCTGATTACCGGTGTCCCCTCACCTACCACAAAGGCTCGGCGGAACTTCTTGCCCGTAACGGCCGGTATCTCAATAAACTACTTAAATACGAAGATGGACTCTCGAAACTTGAGATCCTCTTCGAGAGCGGCGGTTGTAGATCGTCCAGAAACCCCTGAAAACGAGGAGGACGCTACGGCCGTACGACAACAGGTTTTTTTATCATTTTTACGGTCCGCCCGTTAGCTAAACATTTTTGTCATATGAATTCTATGAACAAATTCGCGGGAATTGGTTCATTCATTTATTTAGTTAATATTTAGTCATCGAGTTTATTTTATTTGTCTATTAGAAATCAGAATAAGGCAAAAATAATTAACAACTGTAGAGTTTTTAAGGTGTTTCCAATATTTAAGAAATATCTAATAATTATAAGTTTTTTTTTTTTTAGAATTTCCGCATCAACCATTAAAGGTTATTAGCGGGTTTTACAAATTTTACAGTTGTTATTAAATATACTAATTACAAATTGCGTATTAACTTACAAATAATAAATTACCAAATTACAAAATGATACATAGAATACAACTTAAATTTTATGTAGTAACCGTATGTCCTTAAGGAATTTGATTGTATTTGATACATTACAGTTTAAAATATCTTTAAGTTTCTTTGCTTCTTCTGGCACGTTGTTGATGACTCTTTCGTAGGAGTAAAGAGGACAATCAATCAATATATGTTGAACAGTTATTGGATATTCACAATAGGAACATTCAGGTGGTAGTTCTTTTGTTATGAGATGCTGGTGAGTTAACGCTGTATGTCCAATTTTTAGTCGGTTGATAATCACCTGTTGCCTTATGTTTTCTGGAAATTGTAGTTTAGTGCAAATCCTAGTTTTAACGTTTTTAAGGTTAGACTTATTAGAATTCCACATTTGTTGCCAATTTTTTACACAGTGCTGATTAATAATGAGCTGGATATCACTGAACGGAATTGTAGTCATTATTTTAGTTTGCTCGTTAGTAGCAGCTTTCTTTGCTAATTCATCTACTTTTTCATTTCCTAAGATATGTATGAAAGTTTGAGCTTGCATGACTATTACACATGTCTAATGCTTTTAAAATGGCAATTGCTTCTCCCGTGAAAATGCTGAAGAATTGAGGGATGCGACCTGCATATTCAGACTTTCCTAGAATAAAGGCCGCTGCATGTCCGTTTTCAGTTCTTGACGCATCAGTAAAAATCTTGTTATAACCAGTGTATTCTGATATCCGTTCTTAATATAATTTGTTAATGATTATGGGAGTTGTGGTACTCTTTGGATAGGCCGTAAGGGATATATTAATAGTGTGGGAAAATTAATAGTCCAGAGGGGTATAGTTCGTTGTGTAGGATAAGAATGTGTCAGCTGCTCCATGTCAAAACCATATCTCGTTAAACGTTCTTTAAGGGGTGGATATTTAATTTGTTGATGACAATGAGTAGATGGATATATTTTGTAAAGAAGTGGATAGTTTGTGTTATTAGGGTGATTTAAAAAAATGTGTTGTCTTCGTATTGATAGGGGGGACTCATCTAGGATAACCTGAAAACAGGACTAGTTTGGTAAGCACCCAGAATAAGTCTTAAAGATGTGTTTTGTATAATGTGTAGTTTTTTAAGAATATAATTACTCGCAATTGAATAGCATATTGCACCATAATCCAGTTTACTTCGGATTAATGATTGGTATATATGCAGCAATTTTAGGGTGTCCGCTCCCCAAGATCGGTTTGATAGCATTATTTTAGATTGACAGGATACGACTAGCTTTTTAATATGTTCTGCCCATGTTAGCTGACTGTCCAGTCTCAGGCCAAGAAAGTCAATGCTCTCTACTTGTTTTAGGTTGATACCATTTAGAGTAAGGGTTGTTTTTAATCAGTTTTTCTTTTATTGAATACGATAAAACGAGATTTATCACCTGAGAACGTAAAACCAGTTTTTTGGGACCAGTCTTGTCGTTTATGCAGAAATTATTGCAAAATTTTTAAGGCTAGTGTAATATTGCAGCTACTAGTATATACAACCAAGTCATCTGCATACAGATCTGCTTTCAAAGGTAGCTTTATCTCTTGAGCGGTATTATTAATTGCTATTAAAAATAGAGTGGAGCTTAAGGTTGAGCCCTGTGAAATACCGTTTTTAAGACATTCTGTTTTTGAAGTAATTCCATTCACACGTACTTGGAATACTCTATTATTCATGAAATGTTTTACAAAAGCAAGAAAATTTCCCTGGATAAACCAGTTAGACATGGTTTGTAAAATGTTGTGTCTCCATGCAATATCAAATGCTTTATTTATATCAAACTATATGGCAATTACTTTCTGGTTATTTCTAGAAGACTCACATATAATATTGTCAATAGCTACTAAGGCATCATGAGTTGATCTGCCTTTTCTGAAACCGCTTTGGATATGGCTTAATAATCGGTTTTTTTTTTTAAGGAACCATACTAATCTGTTATTTATAATTTCTTCTAGTAGTTTGCATGTATTGTAAGTGAAATTGGTCTATAGGAAGGAGGGTCAGTTTTTGATTTGAAAGGTTTTAAAATGGGAATAATTGTTGATTCAGACCAGATTGATGTAAATTTTTTATTAAGGTAAATGTAGTGCTAGCAACCGACAGGGAAGACATGCAGTACATGCTAAGAAAACTGATAGAAGAATATAACGACTGGGGAATAATTGTCAATACAACAAAAACCAAATATCTTTGTATTGGAAACGAGTTAGATAACATAGACCTCGAAAACGGACAACATATTTCCTGCTGTCAGAGCTATGACTACTTGGGTGTTGCCTTTGACAATACAAGAACTGATACACGGGAAATAAAAAAACGAATCACTCAAGCAAAGAAAGTCTTAGGATGTCTCAATAGTATACTGTGGAGTAAAGAGATAACGAAAGGAAGGAAATTTAATATATATGAGACCATGATTAAAACTACTCTTCTTTATGGCGCTGAAACATGGAGAATTAGTGAAAAGAACAAAAAGCGAATAGAAGCAGTAGAGATGGATGCAATGAGAAGATCTTTAGGTATTTCCAGACGAGACCGAATCAGAAATGATGTAATAAAACATATGGGAATAGAAGGAAATATAACTCAAGATATAGAGAAGAAACAATTAAGGTGGTATGGGCATGTTCAACGGATGCCAGCATCAAGACTCCCTAAAAAAGTAATAGAATGGCAACCGATAGGTCGACGAAAAAGAGGAAGACCCAGATTAGAATGGCAACACGGCGTAAACAAGTCCATGAGCGAAAGAAATTTAACAACAAACGACTGCGAAGATAGGAAGAGATGGTGTTTAGGTATCGGACAACGTCGAAAGACGTTCTAAACCGATGTATATATATATAAATGTGATTGAAAATGTTTAAGAGAATTAATTTTCCTGTGTACGGCAAATTTTTGATAAATATTATTGGTATATTATCAGGACCCGATGACGTGTTTTTTGATTTATCTAGAGCTTCCTCAAATTCTTGATATGCGATGGGAAAATTTAGTGGATGATCACTATCTACTATAGATATTTCTGTCATTTCACGTTTATTTTTGAAATCTAAAAATGCGGGATCGAAGTTTGCATTGCTTGAATTTGTCTTATATATATATATATATATATATATATATATATATATATATATATATATATATATATATATATATATATATATATATATATATATATATATATATATATACAGATTGAACGAATTTAAAACGGAACATACAATTTAATATATGTCTGTTTGAACTGCATTTGAAATAGTGGACCAATATAAAACTTGGACAAAAATAAATCCATACCCGGTAATAGACATTGTATAAAATATCGTTCAACTACCTGTCTCCTTTAAAGGAAAGAGGAGCTTGCCTAATAGTCGGAGAGATAGAGCCGAAATTTTGAACTGATCAGTAATATGACATTTCTCTATTGGAATATATTCATTGTAACTGGGTTAAGACTTTGCCTTACAGGCGGACGCCCCTCGTGGTACAGGGGGTGGCTATACAGGGATGAAGTTGTAATTTTTTTCGGAAAAATTAACGATCGATAATATGGCTGAAAATTTGCCCAGAGGAAGATCTTGGTATAACTAGACGAAATCCCAAAGGGCGGACGCGAGAGTGGATACATAAGGGGTGGCGGACAGGGGTGAAGTTGCAATTTTTTGGGGAAAAATTAACGATAATATGTCCGAAATTTTCATGGCTCATTATTTAGCCCCTAAAAACTCTAAATCCAAAAGAGCGGACAGCTGGGTTGGTACAGAGAGCCATAAAACGGGGTCAAATGTACCACTTGCCTGTGGATTTTAGGACTCGGTAACAATTTTCAAACTGATTTTATCATGATATTTTTATACCGATTGATTTGAAAATTTGTATGCTCACTTCTGGTACTATTCTGAGAAGCGTCAAGTAGAGTTTTCCTCAAAATTTTTCAAAAAAATTTCCGTAAATGAAAATTTTCGTAATTTTTTGAGGTAAAATCTAATTTGTAGAATCCTTTCGATTTTCTGTCAGTTATACCATGATATTTTTCCAAAAATTTTCCAACGATTTTTCCGATAAGAAAAAAAAAATTGTGAAAAACTTTAAAAATTTCGTCATTTTTCTCACTCTCATTGGTGTCATCACATTCATCATCTTCGTCACTTTCACTTTCAATAATATTACATTCATTATCTGCTTCATTTTCAATCACTACTTCTCGAACTGATTCTGGCATCTGAGGTCCACTAAACCATTTGAATTTATATGTTTCATCTTCAAACTCCCAACCATGTTCTTCAACAATCAATTCTGTTGGTACTTTTTTATGAGCATTTGTCCAAATATTTGAAATATAATGAGCTCGCAGTAGATGTTGGTGTAATTCATCTTGACATGGTGGTAAGATTGAAGCATCGAAATTTTTTAGTTTTTTTTTTTTTAAAGGCTCGTTCACATCATGCAACTTATACTGTCGGTTAAATAGTGAAAATCTCACATCGATTACTTTTCTTTTTGGAATTGTTCTCGTCAGTCCTGTTCCATATAAGTGACATATGAAAGTTTCTAAGATTTCAAAAACTTCATTACAATCGAAGTCAGTTTCACCAAGTTGGATAAAAGCATCTTGATGTCCAAACAGAATTTGTAAAATTATAATTAACTAATGAAAAAAAAATTCAATTAATTTGAAATTTAAAAAAAAAATATTAAAAATATCTACAAAGTAAATTTCAAAACTTTTGATAAATAGAAATAGTATATTTTGTATTTGATTATTAATGTAATAATAAATCAAATTTTTCTTATATCTGAACAACCATTATTTATGAAATATAAATTATTTAAAAACCTTTTTATTGTAATAAAAAATAAGTAAAATTACTATTTGTTATACCAAAAATATTTAGTAGTTAACATTATAAAATTACTTTAATTTAATAAAATATATATCAAATATCAAACATTTATTCAATTAAAAATTAATTTGCAAAATATTTATATTTAAGAAAAAAATGTGATTTGTAAAGTAAATATGACTAGTTTGAAAAAAAAAATAACATTATCATAATATCATTTTAAAACTACAAAATATTCTATAAAAGATTCAGATGATAACGTAGAGTTTTATCAGATGTTTTAGAAAAGTTTTTCTAATTTTTTTTTTCTTATCGGAAAAATCGTTTCAAAATTTTTGGAAAAAAATCATGGTATAACTTACAGAAAATCGAAAGTATTCTACAAATTAGATTTTACCTCAAAAAATTACGAAAATTTTCATTTACGGAATTTTTTTTGGAAAACTCTACTTGACGCTTCTCAGAATAGTAACAGAGGTGAGCATACAAATTTTTAAATCAATCGGTATAAAAATATCATAATAAAATCAGTTTGAAAATTGTTACCGAGACGTAAAATGCGCAGGCAAGTGGTACATTTGACCCCGTTTTATGGCTCTCTGTACCAACCCAGCTGTCCGCCCTTTTGGATTTAGAGTTTTTAGGGGCTAAATAATGAGCCATGAAAATGGCGGACATATTACTTATCGTTAATTTTTCCCCAAAAAATTGCAATTTCACCCCTGTCCGCCACCCCTTATGTATCCACTCTTGCGTCCGCCCTTTGGGATTTCGTCTAGTTATACCAAGATCTTACTCTGGGCAAATTTGCAGCCATATTATCGATGGTTAATTTTTCCGAAAAAATGACAACTTCATCTCAGTATAGCCACCCCCTGTACCACGAGGGGCGTCCGCCTGTAAGGTAAAGTCTTAACCCAGTTACAATGAATATATTCCAATAGAGAAATGTCATATTACTGATCAGTTTAAAATTTCGGCTCTATCTCTTGGACTATAAGGAAGCGATAAGTGGTTTGACAGCATAATAACTGCTTGTATAGTCTAGTTTTCACAGTGATTCTAGGCAACCTATTTGGGTGGAGTTTTGACTTGTTCTTGAATGAGTTCAGAATCCAGCAGCCCGCTGAAATATTGGATTTTCATAATATAATTATTTGACAACCTTTTGTTGGCCAACCACCTAGAGCGGAGTTGAGCCGAAATACATTGATTTCGTATGTTTCATTTTAAATTCGTTCAATCTGTATATATATATATATATATATATATATATATATATATATATATATATATATACATATATATATATATATATATATATATATATATATTTATATATATATATATATATATATATATATATATATATATATATATATATATATATATATATACATATATATCCTACTATCATTTTCGCATCGATACATTATGCTTTTACCATCAATTTAGCATCGTCTTGCAAAGTAGCATCTGTATATCGACGCTACTTTACAAGACCTTAATAACTGTTTTCCCGTACTTGTTACAAGAATTTTAACCATCTCATTGATTAGAGTCTTGATACCGTGTTGGTATTTTAAAATATCCGCTTTCTCTTTTTATCCCTTACTGAGTTATATAAGTTTATTCCAGAAAATGTTTGAGTCTAAAATGATGGTACAGTGAAAATATTATATATATTTAGTTCAGGGTTTTACCGTTTACTCGCTGCCATTATATACATGAAAATGTATATCCCATTTTCATTATCAATCATTTTAGCATCAGAAATTTGGCATCGTTGTTGAATATAATATTACCCACGACGAAATAGTAAATTTAAGAATATATATATATATATATATATATATATATATATATATATATATATATATATATATATATATATATATATATATATATATATATATATTTTTTTTTTCATCTACAAATCATTCTGGCATCATGTTTGGTTAAAAGTAACGGGTTATGATATATTGCAACTACCTATTGTATCTTCGCTCCAATTCGTCCAGTCGCGACGTACAGCACCTCAAATGATAGGATTTAACCAATAAAATACAATAAGACAGAAAAATCAAATATAGCAGCATGTCAAAAAGGCCTTAATTATATATCTTCGTTTCTATAAGTCCAATCGTGACGTACAGTATCTCAAATGACAGGATTTAACCAATTAAAAACAATGAAATAAAAAAATTAAATACAGCAACATGTCCAAAGGGCCGTAGTCACGTATCTTCGGTCCTATTAGTCCAATCGTGACGTATAGTACCTCTAATGATAGGATTTAACATAAATAATACAATGGGATAGAAAAATCAAATGCAGAACAATGACAAAAGGGCCTTAGTTGTGTATCTTTAGTTCTATTAGTCCAATCATGACGTGCAGTACCTCAAATGAAAGGATTTGACAAATAAAATACAATGAGGTATAAAAATTTAATGGAGTAGCATGTCAAAATGGCCTTAGTTATGTATCTTCGGTCCTATTAGTCCAATCGTGACGTACGATACCTCAAATGATAGCACTTAACCAATAGAATACAATGACATAGAAATCAGATACAGCATCACGTCAAAAGGGCCTTAGTTACGTATCTTTGTTTTTAGTGGCCCAATCGTGACGTACAGTACCTCAAATGATAGGATTTAACCAATCGAATACAATAAGATAGAAAAATAAAATACATCAGCTTGTCAAAAGGGCCTTAGTTATGTATCTGCGGTCCTATTAGTCCAATCATGACGTTTCGTACCTTAAATGATAGAATTTAACTAATATAATACAATGAGATATAAAAATTAAATAGAGTAGCTTGGCAAAAGGGCCTTAGTTATTTATCTTCGATCCTATTAGTCCAATCGTGACGTAAAGTACCTCAAATGGTACCATTTAACTAATAGAATACTACGACGTACAAATCAAATACATCAACACTAAAAGGACTATAGGTATATATCTTTGCTCCTATATATGTTATGTCAAAAGAGGCTTAGTTGCGTAAACGAATTAACGCACAGAAGTGTGTGGCATATTACGTGACAGGATTATTAGCGAATACCATACGATTACGTCATACATCTCTTTGCATACGTCCACTTTTAGTTAACTATTTAGTATGTATTCAGTACTTTGCTTTACGGTTGTTGAGGCATTAACTCTTAAACAGAAGAATGTTAAAAATCTTGAAAGCTTTGAGATGTGGTGCTACCGCCGTATACTAAAAATAAGTTGGGTGGATAAAATTACAAATGAAGAGGTAATACGCAGAATAAATAACGATCCAGAAGTTATACTGAATATAAAAAAGAGAAAACTTAAATAGTTTGGCCACCTGATGAGAGGACAAAAGTACACATTCCTACAAAATATAATGCATGGAAAAATCCAAGGACGCAGAAATCCAGGCCGTAGAAGAATGTCCTGGATGAGAAATTTAAGAGAGTGGTTTGGCTGTACCCCTAACGAATTATTAAAAACAGCAGTAAATAAAATTAGAATCGCCCTAATGATATCCAATCTCCGATAGCAGAGGCACTCAAAGAAGAAGATATGATAAACTCGAAAAATCTCCAACGTTCACTGTTAGACATATGCCTCCCGTTCAGTATACACATTTACTGCTCCTTGACGCTGTGACGAGAATGAGATAGGATTTAACAAATAGAATGACAGAAAACTAAAAAAGACAATGTGTCAAACGTGGAATGCGTCGCAGAACGTGAAATATTAGCGTAAAATTATATGATGCCATAGATGGTTCTTTAATACCCAGCAATCTCGCTTTGTAAAGTTACATAGCAGGGATCTGTGCGAGAAAAAGTCGATCATTCGTTTTATAACCCAAAGGGGACCATAAAATATTCAACGTTAAAATTTGACATAATGTAACGGTATGACAAATCTTTTTTCTCCCGCATGTGCTTGCCTGTGTACCTATACAAGGGGAGTCGTGCATAACCTTTAAGTTGATCGTAATACATAACTGCAACAACAAGTATGTTGACGACTTGGGTTAGTATATACAGTGCATTCCGTACGTTTTTTAAACATGGTTAGGAAATTGTTGACTGGAGGCTATTAAAGAAGTTCTTAAAATAATTGCGGGTCACCGCCTTTTCTGTAAATGGAGTGAATATTGTTATCGATTTAATTTTTTTCTTCAGTTGAATAATTCCTGCTGGTATTTAGTCTAAGCTTACTTCTTTTTCTCATTCAAACTGTTTCATAGCTAATTTTACTTCCTCTTTATAGTGCCCTGTTCACCTGTTTTGGTAATTTCGGACTATTTTATCTCTTATAACATAAAACAGTTGTTTCAGATATCTTTATCGCGTTTCCTTTTTTTTATGGATGAATATGCTGCCGTTTTCATCTCCTACTATTTCATATGGAGCTACACGATTAACAATTCCAAATCAAGAAAAGACAAATAACACTCCGAATTATATTATACAACTAATAGTCGAAAAATAAAGAGCAAGAGGTAGATAATCAGACAATTAAGATGAGCGCTACATGATGTACGCAATGCCACATTTGAACACTACATTAGTACATTGTCTAAAGAAGATCATTTACTATGGATAGCAACAAAACACTTAAAGAGACCTGATCAATACAACCCACCAATTAAGAAAGATGACGTTAGTTGAGGGAGATCAGACCAGGAAAAAATGTCAACATTTTCAGAATACCAGATAATAATAATCAAGCAATAGAACACTGAAAACTTTTGTTTTTAACTGTACGCCCGTGAATGACTTATTATTTTTTAAATAACACTTAATATTGCACTTTTTTATTGTATTTTTTTCATCTTTCAAGATAATTCTTATAGGAATATATTTATTTATAACATACGGTCTTATGGGAACAAGAGTTGCAGTAAAAGATTTTTCTAAATATAGAATGTAAACCATATTTCCAATATATTTGTGAAAAAGAACCAGTTTATAATATTCCGGACGACGTAATAAAACCTTATTTTAGACTATTGGTCGATGAATTGAAATCATTGTTCAAGAAACGAATTATTTATGTGCAGATGTTTTACTATAAAAACATGTAAAACCAAAATCTCGATTAAAAAAATTGCAACCAGTTACTCACGATGAAACTTAACCCCATTATTGATTTTACAAGTAATAAAATGGGTCGACAAAAGACCAGTTTTAATTCTTACAACATTTAAACATAATAGTTATATCTTGGTTTAATCAGATGAAAAGAAACATTATACACAAGTACTAAAACCACAAACTATTCTCGATTATAACTTGGTGAAAAAGAGTGTTGATTTTAGTGATTAAGTGGCTTCTTACCAAAGCCCAATACGCAAAATTCTGAAGTGGTACCGGAAAGTGGCAGTGGAATTAATATTTAATACCGCAGTAGTAAATGCTTAGTTGCTAAATAATAGAAAACGTAAAAAAGCGACAACCTATCCTTGAGTTCAGACTGGAGTTCGCGAAGGCATTTGCAAATAAAGAAATGTTGTAACCCTCACGAACAGTTACACCCAAAAATACCATCTCAGGCAAAGCGATGTAGATAATACAAAGAGAAGAAAGTGTACAAGATGTAACAAAATTTTAAGAAGAAGCATGACTAGTAGAAAGGACGATAGAAAAGTTAAAAAAGTTAAAACATGCTCTGAAGAATGTGATGGCAAAACTGGAATATGTCTAGTGTGCTTCAATGGAGCACATTTAAAAACAATTTTACTTATACAGGAACTATTATTGATTAAAAACATATTATACCTCAAGTGGCCTTATAGTATTGGAAGTCGTAAGTTGATAGTTTTAGTAGAACATTTTAATTGTTAATTACCTCCGTAAAAGTGAGTTATAGTATTTATAAAAAGATGGATGTAAATAATATGCCTTCGACATCTAAAAAAGCTAAATATGAATATAAACGTAGATTGACCACTGCTGAATTACAATCATTGTTAGAAGCATCTGGCGAGGACGATGTAGATTAAATGAATGGTGGAAGTGACTCTGATTGACTCTGACGAAATATTTGCACAAAGTCGTTCAGAAAAATCGAGGATTGCGTTTTGGAAAGAAACAACACAAACAGAATTTAAGACTTTTCTCGGACTTATGTTCCATATGGGGACAATTAAGATGAACCGTCTGAATGACTACTAAAAAAGTATGGGTAACTTCTATAATAGTGTTGACTTAACTAGATAATTGCTCATAGCCCATATTAAGAAATAAGCGAATAGATAATCCTCACTTGTCAAAGAAACTGAAAAAACGTGAAGTGGTCTAAAAACTAAAAAGTCCCCTATTCAAACTGGTTTTTAATAAAAAATTTAATAATATGTTAAAGTTTTTTTAATATACCCTAAAACTAAAAGCGAAAAGAATCGATTGCAAGTTACAAAATACTTGTAGAGTCATACTGTTTGGACAAGTACAGTTGTTTAAATAATCGCTTTCTGTCATAAACAAATTGAATAAATTGTAAAATATTTTTTGATCTGCTTGATATTTAGCACACTTTAATAACTCATCAATTGCCATAATTGCCTGTCGTTAGGCCAAAAACAAAGTTATTAACATTATTTATAAATTACTACAAACATAATATCATAGCGTTTACGGTTTTTTTGGAATTATATCAATTATTTATGTATTTAAATTTGGTATTTCTCTACATAAAAAACTTTTTATGGTCTACAACTATTATATGAATTATTTTTCTTTAGAATGTATACAAAACGTTTTATAAGCAAAAAATTATTTTTTTTTTGCCTTTTAAGATTGTTTAAAAAAACAAAGCAAAATCAACTGTACGTCTTTACGAATTTTTCGTCAGCTACCCCTCATACTATTTAGAATTTAAATTTCTGTATAAGATTTTTTTAAATTATTTAGCGAGGTTCCGTGAACTACTTTCTTATGGCATGGTCAAAGTCAAATATTATTTTTTTATGTGATTAAGACACAATTATTGGTCGTTATTGAGATGAAAATTACATTTTTAATTAACTAATATTTAACGTTTTGATTTCCACTATTATTTTACAATAGCTTTGTTTATTGTACTAATTATGTAAACATGTGTATACACATTTTGTACAGAAAAACGTTGTTTGAGAACGATTTCCGGAATGGAAATCAAAATTTCAAACATTATCACAATCACAACCAATAATAAAGGCCTTAATCCCATAAAACCATAATATTTATCTTAAACTATTAATCGATAGCTTCGACTAAACAGGTTGTAAATTAAAATTTATGTAAAATATTCCCCTACACGATTCTCTGGGCAAAAATATCTAGGTTAAATAAATATAACATCTAAACGAAGAAAAAAACTTGTTGAGACTGCAACTTGTGAGCAGGTAGTTTCAATGTCGTTATTCGAACTTGACCCAAACCACCGATCGATATTTAGGTATCTAAAATATTATTTTAAGGATTAATACCGGTAACATCTACTGGCTCTAAAATGATGCCAAATACAGTGATTTTACCGCTCGATGTTAAAACGTAGGTTTGATGTAAAAATTAAATATATAAAAAAAAAATCGGAATATTAAAAAACCGACAACAGTGCCAAGCCTACAAAGGTGCCCTAAACGAACATACACAATTTATAAATAGAAAATGATAGCAATTCTTGGTGATGCTAAATTACTGCAACGTGAAAAGAGTTCTAAAGGATAGCGGGATGTATATATATATATATATATATATATATATATATATATATATTGTTATGATGTATTATTTGTGAATGATGAGCAGTGAGTGTTTTTTAATAATATATATAGGGTATTTATCGCGGTTCTCAAAGAATTAGTTTATAAGCACTTTTTTAAATTATCTTTATTATATCTATTATTATGAAACACACATATATATCTAACATAACCAATGCAAAATTTAAGATAAACTATCTTTAAATTGAAATTCTTATGAAACTAATTAAATTATAATTATAGACAATGTAAAATTTAAACAAACTATCTTTAAAATTAAAATAATTATGACACTAACTAAATTATATTAACAAAATTTTGTACCTTTCTTTCACTGAATACCTAAATGAAAATGATCTCCAAAATAAAGATTTTAATCACCACTCAATGTCTTCGTTCTCAGCCTCGGTTATCCTTGTTTTTGTGAAATTACTTTTGCCAATTATCAAATTCCACCAATTTAAAATACTTTTTTTCTTAGCTGTATTTATATTTATTCTTCTTTTTAATACACCAATCTCCAATCACCAAATATTATATAATTTTAATTTTCAATTGATACTTTCTTCCATTATCCAATTACCATTTTTACATAACATAATTTTTAATCTTCAATAATATTATCTTTATACTGTTTCTTAATCTTCATTGAACTTATTATATTGAACATCTGGACCTTCTGACTGACTTACTGAACAATTGACTTCACTAACTAAATGTGTCTATCTTCTAACTAACTTTCTTACTAACTGACTGGCATCATAGTAACTGTAACTGATAACTGATGCCAAATCACCGGGTATTTATATCTTTTTCCATGTTCCAGAATCATCTGGCCAGAAATTATGTTCGATTTGTTCCATCTCCTACGTGTCTGAATTTTCTGGAACAGTCCATTTCGCAAACAAAGCTATCTCCGGTGATCTAGAGAATTCCTTACTTTTCTATCGAGAATTTTATCGACATTTAGGCTTTTCAGATCAGAATATAAACTTAAATCAGTGACTATATATAAACTAAACATTTTTAAACTAACATATTATTATAACCCCACTTATATTCGTAAATTTTTATCCAACTGTCATTTAAATGTATAGTTGGTTGTCTATGCACATAGCTCACTTAAATATATTTACAATATTATAATTATAAAAAAAATACTTTTTATATGCTAATTTCTTAAAAATAAAAATTCTGTTTTCTGTAACATTACTCTTTCTAAGTGAACGAATTAACACTTTGTCTCCTTTTTGAAATGTGATTGGTTTTTTTATTTTTCGATTTTGTCTTCTGATATATTTTTCAGCTTTCCTCCTAATTCGGTTATTCACTTTCTGCATTACTTGTTCTAACATATCCTGATTATATTCACTAATCCATTTTCTGTTTCCTATATGGCCAAACATTAAATATTCTGGTACTTCCTCTGTATTGAAATTATGTGTATTATTTAAAAAATATTCTACTTGTGGTATATGTTGCTGCCATGTTTGATGTTGATTCTGGCATACTATCCTTAAATATTTTATAACTTCTTTAATATATCTTTCTGCAGGATTTGCCTGAGGATGTCTGATACTTGTAAAATGAATGTTGATTCCCTTTTTCTCACAAAATGCCCGAAATTTTTGGTTGTTAAAGTATGTAGCATTATCTATTATGCAATTTCTAAATGGTCCTATTTCTTCGAAAAATTGATTAATATATAATTTCAATGTTTTAACATTTGTTCTGGAGCAGGGATATAGTTTAATAAATTTTGTATATAAATCCACTATCACTAGTATATGCTTTTTTCCTGTTGGACTTGGAACTAAATTTGAGATAAAATCCATGGACACTGTATTTAGTTTTTCATATACAACATTAGATCTATATGTGTTCTGGTTTTTGAAATTCTTTTTTTTGTTTATTTGGCATATTGGGCATTGGGTAGTAATTTCTTTTGCTATACTTATGTCATTCTTTGCAAAATAATTGTCCCTAAATAGCATCCATAGCTTTCTTGAACCAATATGCATGTAATTGTTATGTAAATTTTTCAATATTTTCCTTGCCAAAGTTCTACTTATTACATATACTTCTATGCCATTTATTATTTTATAATAAACCCCATCTTTCCTAAGGACTTTTTGTTTTTCACTCAAATTGATCTGATCTCTTATAATTTCTTCTTTAGAATATAATCCAGTACTTTTTACTAATTGATTTATTCCAATTTTTATTGTTCGCTGCCCTTTTTGTGATGTATTGTCTAACCGTGATAAAGCATCTGCCACTATATTGGATTTTCCAGAAATGTATTTGATTTCAAAGGAGTATTCACTCAATATTAGACTCCACCGATGTATTCTACTGTTTCCATATTTGTTATTTAATATAGATGTTAAAGCTTGGTGATCTGTTTCTATAGTAAATTCATTACCCAACAAATAAAATCTTAATTTTGTGACACAGTGTATGATACTTGCTAGTTCTAATTCTGAAACTGAGTAACCCTTTTCATGTGGCTTTGTAATTCTTGAAATGAATTGTATTGGGTATTCGACCCCATCATGTATTTGTAATAATACCCCTGATAATCTCTCTATGGATGCATCTGTTCTTAATATGAATGGCTGTGTGTAGTCAGGATAGTATATTTTTAAATTTGACAGAAAAATGTTTTTAATTTCTTGGAATGCTAGTTCTCTTCTCTGATCCCATCTCGATTTTACACCTTTTCTCAGTAGTTCAAGTAATGGAATTTCTTTTATACTTAGATCTGGTATCATCCTTTTATAATAATTAATTATTCCAATAAATCCTCTTAAAGTTTTTAAATTGTGTGGTGTTTTATATTTCTGAATGACCTGTGTCCGTTCTGGATCCATTTCGATTCCCTTAGTGTTAAGTTTATAACCTAGATATATTACTTCTTTTTGAAAAAATGTACATTTTTCTTGATTTATTTTTAGTCCAACTTTGTCTAATCTGTTGATTATAATTTGTAGGTGTTTCTTATGATCTTCAGCCGTTTTAGAAAAAATTAATATATCATCAATGTAGTGAATTACAAAATGTTCATATTGATCCAGAATATCATGAAGACATCTACATAGAGCACTGCAAGATGATTGAAGTCCAAATGGTACTACTTTGAATTGATATACTACTCCATCTATCTGAAATCCTGTAGACTGTCTACTTTTTCTTTCTAGAGGTATTAACCAAAAGCTATGCTGTAAATCGATTTTAGTGAAAAATGACATTCCTGTAATTCTTCCTAGTATTCCATCTATACTCATTGGTGCTTCAAATTGCTTTTCAGTGATCTTGTTAATATTCCTTGCATCCAAACATAACCTGATTTCACCTGATCTTTTACGTACTACTACTATAGGGTTTATGAAACGTGTATCTGCCTTCTCAATGATTCCAGCTTCTAACATATTATTAATCGTTCTGTTTACTTCTTCTTTGTATTTATATGGTATTGGGTATGATTTTGTTTTAAAATCTTTTTCTTCTTTAACTTTTATACTATGGATATAATTTTGTGCAATCCTATTTTCTTTATTGACAAGGCCCTTGTGTTGCTGCAATATGGAAACGACTATTGATTTATATTCTTCAGGGCAATTAACTTTTATCACATCTTCTTCTTCTTTACAAATAAAATTATTCTTCATTATGTACTCATTATTCCTTGCTTCCAATTTTACGCACTCCACCTCGTAGGCATCCATCTGCTTAAAATTTCCATTCCTCAAATATTCACTACAATTATTCTTTACATTCTTTTGGGACATATCCCTATCATCAAAATACATTTCTTCTTCATAAACATCATTATTTTCTTTTAATAATATCCTATCAACTCTTATTCCTTCTTCCACCTCATCTTTTTTCATTAATTTAATTATTTGCCCTTCCAAAGTTACCATTTTTTCTTCAAAATCTATCTTTACTTTCTTCTTTTCCAATTCATCATTTCCCATTAATATATCAACACATAAATCCTTGACAATAAATCCTTGCATATTAATTTCTTTATTAGGAATATTAATTTTAAAATTGGCTAGTTTATTAATTTCACCCAACTTCTTATTATTTGCACCAACAATTTTAATTTTTGGAATCTTTATTATATCTGATAGTTTTAATGTATTAAAAATAAAATTCTCCGAGACCAAAGTACTTTCTGAACCAGTATCTATCATAATTTTAATCATTTTATTTTTGGCCAAAGCATTTATATAAATTAAATGATTCAATAATTTTATCTTCATCTAAAGAAATAAATTCAGAAGGTATTTCATAATAGGAATTGCCTAACTTGTAATTCAGAAAGTTTACTGAACAAAATTTTGATTATTAGAATTGTCAGATTGTGTCTGACCACTTGTATCTAATGTCCTATTTCTTTCATTACTATGACTTCTCATATTTTCTTTCCTTGTACTAATTCGTTCACTATCTTCACAGCTTCTATTTCTTCGTATATAATTTACCTGTCTGTTGTAATTAGGTCGATCTGTATTTCTTCTATTGTTAAAATCTTGTCTATTATAACTCGTATTGTTATTAAAATTCTATCTGTTTTGATTATTGTTATTATTATTGAAATTTTGTAAATTATCACCATATCTAGTATTATTGTATGATTGTCTATATTGTTGATTATCATTTTTATTATATTGAAAGTTATTATTATTTTTTCTGTTGTTGTTATTATTACTTGTCATATTACCTCTTTGTATTCTTTGAATAAAATTAATAAAACTCTCTATTGTTTAAATATTTTGTACAGTTGCTGTTTGCACAACATCAGCATCAAAATGTCTAGATACATTTAAGACTGTTTCATCCTCCCTAAGTGGTGGTTCTAAATATTTTGTAACCGTTATCAGTTTTAATGCATAATCTACCATATTTGATTTTAAATTGTGATTATACTTTCCAAAATATAAAATTTCTCTAAACTTGGCTTGCTCTAGTTCACCCCAATAATAATTTAAAAATTTATTTTCAAAATGTTTGAAGATTATCTAAATCATTTTCAACACTGGCAAACCAAATGGCAGCATTATCACTTAGTGTCATTCTAATATAATCTTTGATATTATTAATATTATTCACTAATCTTAATTTATGTTTTAAACTATTTATGTATACTCTAGGATGCAGATTTTTTATATTACCAGAGAATTTAATCCCAGTCTCATTTGTTAAATTTAAATAAGGTCTCCCTATGTCTCTCATTTGTGAAATATCATCTATTCTCTGTTCCACATTTCTTATTTGATTACTATTTATTTGGATATTTTGTTGTATATCGTCTAATTTTTCTTCTGTGTTTCTCCTGTCTTCGTTAATTTTTACTTCTAAGTTACATTTCTGCAACTCTATTTTCTGTTCTATATCTATCTTATTATCTTGAATAATCCTCTTTACTTCTGTCCTCTCATTTTCTATCCTTTTCTTGTAGTCATTCCGTATATTTTTTATTTCGTTTGCTACTTTTTTCTCTGCAACTTCAATTTTTTTATCCATTTGTTTTTCTATTTGTTTTACAATTTTATTATTATTATTTTCTATTTTCTTTTCTAATTTTCTATAATTCTCTTCCAATTTCTGTTCCATTTTTTTCATGTCTTCTTTGACTTCTTTTGAATTCTCTTCCATTTTTTTCGTATTCTCTTCCATTTTTTTCGTATTCTCTTCCATTTTCTGTTCCATTTTTTTCATGTCTTCTTTGATTTCTTTTGAATTCTCTTCCATTGTCTTGTTCATCTGCATCATTAATGACATCAAAGCTGCCATATTGACATTTTCCTCTCTTTCTGGATTCATTTCTGCAGTATCTTGTGGAACTTGAACTAAACTCTCCTCTTGTATAGGTTGTGTTTCTACTTCCACATCTTCTTCATTCTTTTTACTTCTTGTACCTTTTTTTCCTTGAGACAGTTTGAGACTTTACTTGTTCAAATATAATTAAAATAAAATCTATAATTTTTTCTTTCTAATGATAATTAATTTAATTATATGAGAGCACTTATCTTCCCAAACTAATTCTTTTAAATAGAGAGCCCCGCGGTGGGCGCCAAATTGTTATGATGTATTCTTTGTGAATGATGAGCAGTGAGTGTTTTTTAATAATATATATAGGGTTTTATCGCGGCTCTCAAAGAATTAGTTTGTAAGCACTTTTTTAAATTATCTTTATTATATCTATTATGAAACACACATATATATCTAACATAACCAATGCAAAATTTAAAATAAACTATTTTTAAATTGAAATTCTTATGAAACTAATTAAATTATATAGACAATGTAAAATTTAAACAAACTATCTTTAAAATTGAAATAATTATGACACTAACTAAATTATATTAACAAAATTTTGTACCTTTCTTTCACTGAATGCCTAAATGAAAATGTTCTCCAAAATAAAGATTTTAATCACCACTCAATGTTTTCGTTCTCAGCCTCGGTTATCCTTGTTTTTGTGAAATTGCTTTTTCCAATTATCACCTTCCTTCTTCTTCTTCTTCTTAAAGTGCCTATCCGTTCCGGATGTTGGCGATCATCACGGCTATCTTTACTTTGTTTATTGCAGCGCGGAACAGTTCAGTAGTAGTCGTTATAATTTTAATTTTCAATTGATACTTTCTTCCATTATCCAATTACCATTTTTACATAACATAATTTTTAATCTGCAATAATATTATCTTTATACTGTTTCTTAATCTTCATTGAACTTATTATATTGAACATCTGGACCTTCTGACTGACTTACTGAACAATTGACTTCACTAACTAAATGTGTCTATCTTCTAACTAACTTTCTTACTAACTGACTGGCCTCATAGTAACTGTAACTGATAACTGATGCCAAATCACCGGGTATTTATATCTTTTTCCATGTTCCAGAATCATCTGGCCAGAAATCATGTTCGATTTGTTCCATCTCCTACGTGTCTGAATTTTCTGGAACAGTCCATTTCGCAAACAAAGCTATCTCCGGTGATCTAGAGAATTCCTTACTTTTCGATCGAGAATTTTATCGACATTTTTTAGGCTTTTCAGATCAGAATATAAACTTAACATTTTTAAACTAACATATTATTATAACCCCACTTATATTCGTAAATTCTTATTCAACTGTCATTTAAATGTATAGTTGGTTGTCTATGCACATGGCTCACTTAAATATATTGACAATATTATAATTATAAAAAAAATACTTTTTATATGCTAATTTCTTAAAAATGCCCTCACATAAATAATTTTTATAATATTCTCTAGTATATAACTTCTTAAAATAACCAAATACTTTTTATATCTAATATTATCTAGTATATAACTTATAAATTAATTTTTTAAACAATATCATTTCAATATATATATACATATATATCTGATATAATATTACTAATTTCTTGTTTGGAAGATATTAATTTGTTTTTATAAGAAAGAGTGTTAATGTGAATTGAGTTTTGTTCACCTTTTAGTGTACGTACTTTATATTGTAGTCATAGGAGTTGATGAATTTATGGTAGAGACATAATTTGACCATGTTTCTTTTTACTTTTCTTAATAAGATATTTAGTTTTTGCCCTAAGTTTTTTAAAGTTGCTAACGTTTTCTGTTGTTTTATGTCTTTTTAAAACATTGAAAGCATGTTTGGTAGATTTCATAGCTAAAGCTATTTCTTCATTCCACCATGGTACTGGTTTTCGTTTGCAAGGTTTTGTTTTTCCCACTGCAATATTAGCGCATTTTAGTATAGTATCATTGAAATGATGAAGAGATGAATCTATGCTATCTTCTAGAATAAAGTTCGTAAGATAATTATTTATTAGATCTCTATATAAGTCCCAGTTTGGTGAGTTTAATTTCCATTTTTGGTAAACAGGAATATTCGGTTGATCATGCCCAATGGTTTCAATTGTTAGAGGAAAATGATCGCTATTATATAGATAATCAAGACTATTCCAAGAAAAACTTGTAGCTAATGAGTGATCACACAACGAAATATCGATGGCAGAAAAAGTACTATTGTGGTAGCTAAAATGAGTAGGTTTAGCAGTATTCATTAATATTAGATTTTGATTATCTATTAATTTCTGAAGAAGTCTACCACATTTGTCTGTTTTTATACTACCCCATATGATATTATGACAATTCAAGTCACCAAGTATTAAATTGAAAGCAGGAATATCATCGATTAAGCGTTGTAAGTCTTCAAGTACATTTTCATTTGGATGAGGGAGGTAAATGTTACTTATGTTAATAGGTCTGCAGTTGATATTGCATGATATAGATACAGCAACGGCTTCCAAATTGGTGTTTAGGTGAATTTTTCTTGCTTCTACATAATTTTTTACAAAAATACCCATTCCGCCGCTGGCGTGTTCTGTGTCGAGATTTTTGAGAAAGCTAGTATAGTTTTTAATATGTAAGTTTTTAGTTTTAAGATGTGTTTCCTGTTAACAGATTACTAGGGGAGACAATTATTTCATTAAAATATTAAGAGATTCTACATTGTTGTAATATCCGTTTAGGTTCCATTGTAAAATAAATGTATTAGCCATTTTGGGTATCTGACTGAGAAACAGAGATATCACTTTCTATATCCGATGAGGAATCAGTGATATTGAGTTGTAATCTTTTTCTTAGCCTTGTTAATTTGGATTTTATATCGCGGTTTAAAATATGACCATGTGCAAATAATAGAATATCTTTAAATTATATCATATCCGTTGTGTAGTTTTCTACAATGGAGTTAGGGTTTTTTGAGTTTAAGGCAGTTTGTAACGCATCACAAATAACATTAAAATCAAGAGGAAATTTTGGGGACCTAGACTCAAATTTATTTTTAATGTTCTGTAACTCTTTAATAATATCAGAGGGTGAGGCTTTTTGGCGTTTGATCATGTGTTTAGGTTTTGCAAACGGAGTTGTGGCAGTTGATGTTTCTTGTATATCGGGTGAGGTAGATATTTGTCTTTTGGTTGTGTGGGGAGGTACTTCAGTATTTAATGGAGGAAAATTTGTTTGTTTGTTGGTTTTTTCTGTAGACAAAGTGTGTTTTTCTAATGATGGTTGTTCAGATACTAAGGTTTCAGTGTTAGGAATTTGAACGTTAGTGTGGTCGGTATCCATTAGGGGAGGTTGTTGTGGAATTACAGTCTCTGGTTGATATGGGCTATTTATGTTGAGGGTTGTTTGTTGACATGTTGGACAATCAGTTTCCCGATGTCCTTTTGTTGCACACTTAGTGCAATTTAAGTTGTCGAGGGTAAAGTATATACGGTAGTTGGTGTTGTCATAGTAAATTGTAACAAAGTCTGGGATAAGGATAGTATCATCAGGAGTAACAAACACTTGGCGGTGAAAGCTTAAAACATGGCTGTATGCAGTATCCGGCATGCCTACTTTCAAAAAAGTTATTCTAGATACTGGTTGAAGTCCCAGCTTTTTCAGTTCATATTCTATTAAAGTGTTTGGGACGGTAGGGCAACCATTAAAAATGACGAGTCTTGTGGCTTGGGTGATTAATCTTCTAATTTCAATTTTTGTATTGTTCCATATTAGTAAATTATGTGCTTGCAGTTAGGAATCCACGACATTAGTACTGGTGAGGTAAATACATACTCAACATACATTGTTTGAGATACGTGAGGCAAATAGAATATTTTTTGGTTGCACTAAATTTCCCACAGCAATAATAGTTTTGAGGTTACAGTTTAGTCAATAGTTAATATTTAGAGATATGCTACTCACAGTTATGATTTATAGCACAAATTAACACACTAACTATACTGGTTTCACTGATATACTTTTAAAAAATAATGTTTGGTTAAATTTTTAGCAAAATATTATTAATTCAGGAGACGACTTAGTTGCTGTATTTCATTACTATCTGCAGGACCGGACCTCTTTATTTTTATTTACATAATACGTCCATTTATTAAATCAAAATCATGATGTACACTTATTGTATGTCCATACTTTTATTGCCAACTATTGTATGTAGGTAATTATTTTACATAATTACCTGATTTTGACTATTACTTATACTTTATACTATGTTTATAGTATCTGTCTTACAAAGAAATTTTTTGTACTTCTATTCTCTGAAATTCTTTATATGGTTATAGTTTATAAATGACAAATAATTATTTTAAAATTTTAGTTTGATGAATACTGCAATTCATTGGATAATATTTTTTATTTTCCCCAGAGTATCATCTCAAAATTATTTTGTTATAATGTTTAAAAAACTTCAGTTAGACAGTTGCTACAATCTGTTGGTGTGTTTTACATCCCTGACGTATACTATAAATTTTTTATTTAGTTACTACTACGTTTTTACTTTTGAATATTTATTTTTAATTTTTTTCCACATTACTACTGCGTATATATTAGTTCATGGATAGAGGTTGCTTTTTTTTTGAGAAATATTCCTCAGTTTTACTTCGAAATTTTTCTGATGTGTAGGAGTGTGTAACATCATAAACGTCACATGTTTATTATTTTTCTTCAAATTATTATTTTATTCCAATTTCTCTTGATTTTATACATTTGTAAATCTTCTGTTTTGTGTTACTATGTTTGTTCTAGAGATAGTTGGCATCCAGTGATCTAGGTGGTTGCTTTATTTTTACAAGAGGCTTGGCTTCTTAGTAAGAGGTCGATAGCTCTTTTGAGGCATTTGGGGACCATGCGGGGTATGTTTATTTGCATTTTAGACATTTTGGATTATTAAGTAGGGAGCATTCTGTGTTTTAGTACTCAGAAGTTTCGCAGCTTGGGAAAATTGTTTGTCTTTTATGATATGAGATTTCGTGCCTGTTGGCACGAAACTGGGCTGGTGATAGTTGGAAAACGAGGACCTTGGGCTATCAATTTAGATACTATTAGATATAAGACATCTCTGAAATGTTCCTCTGATTTAAGAAATATTTGGATTAGTCAAGTTAGTTTGTTGTTCTTTTTAGCAAAAATACGATAGATAGAAGTAAATTAAAAATTAATTTCCTGAAGGGTGGGGGTCAGTTCCTTACCTTTGAGTTCTTGCTCTACATATTTTACTACCAGAATACCAGATGGAACGATGATTCTTTAAATTGGGATGTTTTTTAGGATTTGTTTCAAGAGTTCTTTACTCTTAAAACTAATGTGATACTTGTACTCTAATGTGATAAACGGATCGTCCGTTTGATTTTTGAGTTTGGCCTTTATTTCCTTGAGCTTGATAATTTGGAGGTTTTCAGAAATTACACTTAATCTTTAAGAACCATTTTTCTGTTAACTAAGTAACCAAGTAGTTTCTGGGTGTTAACTGATTGTTAAAAAAGGTTCACAGAATATTAAACACGGGAGAGATATCTAAGATTTAATAAAAAAATCGTAGTGGGTATTTGTTGAAGTCGAGAGTAGCAATTTTGGAAGTAGAGGTTGCGATTTGGCTGTTTTATAGTTTTATCCTTAATGGTGAAAGACGCGGAGATAGATGCAGAAATTTGAAACCTGGAGCGGGTCCTGGGACTCCGAAGTTGATAAAAAGGGAAGTAGATTAAAACCGAGAAGATGGAACGACTGTGTAGCAGAGGAGTTGAAAGATAAAAGGTTAGGTGAAGGAGACACGATGAACAAAAATAAGTGTAGAATAATAATTAGGAACAGCAACCCATAAAAAGGGAAAAGCTGACGAAGAAGAAGAAGAAAAAAAGTTCAAACCACCTGTGTATGAAATTTCCTGGATTAATCTCGGTGGTTGGTTTGTATCTGTTAATATGCCAATTAATTCACTGATTTATACTGAACAAGGAATATGATAATAAGTCTAGGAAAACAAAACTAAAAATGATATAAAACTTACCTGTATTAAGCTACCTACTTAACATTAAGAAACAAAATTCAATAATAATGTTAACGGAAACTAAAAGCAAAAAAATAAAACAAAAATAAATTAAGAATATTTATTTTATATACGCATGCGTGTATATTAAAATCACATGATTATAGAAATACGCCTTTTTTTTAACAAAATCGTCTGGATACTTTTAAGATACGTGTGTCTAAAATAAAAAAATAAAATATAAGCAAAATAATAAGGTCTATTAAAAATGAAATGAAATAAAACTGAATTCAGAATTCTTCAAATTATTTATAATATGTAATAAAATATTTATATTTAGTATATATGTTATTTTAGTTTCTTATTAAATCATTGTATACAATGTATGCTGTATACAATGTATACTGTATACAATTAAAATTGAAATGTACAGGGTAACTCACGAACACAAAGGAACATATTGTATATTTTTATACTTTTAACAGCTCTTCAACACTCTGATCTCAACGAACTATATCATTTAGGGCCTATTATAATTATTAGGTGATGAAATTTTTCAATTATACAGTGTGAAAACCAGTTACAGAATATCCTTGTTTGTGTCGTTATTTTTGAAAATAATAAAATACGCTTTTTACGGCAACGCTTTTAAATTCAAATGTGCGCCTTTTAAATATAATGTAAAGTCTTTTATTTATATATAATTATTTATATTTTGTTGTGAATTCTTTAATTTATAATGTCTTTTTCTTATTTTAATTTACTAAAGGTTCAATATTTATAACACTTACGAATTTAATTTATTTTCTTTATTTATATTAATTTATCTTACAATAATTTATATATCCGAACGTAACAATTAAATCGCGAGCGCGTCTTCAAAATCAACTGTCCCTTCCATGAAAGCTCCGTTATTGTATATCAAATCACAGCCGGTCGAGAATTCAGCATGATTATACTAGAAGGTCAATCCGGGTCATCGTTTCGACCGTTTTCTGGAAGGTCCGTTCAGGTAAATAGAAGCCTCTCGTAAAATCTAAAACATAAACATGTGAATAAAAACATGTTTACAGGTTTTTAAATATGACTCATATTTTTACGTAACATTGCCCCCCTCTCAAAAGATGGTTCCTCCTGGAACCTTGTCGGGACTAGAACTGGAACGGTATGCTGGTATCGGCAACTGGACCCTCTATTACAACTTCCAGTTGTATAAAAATGACAAGGGACGGTTTTCTCTCCGCACCAGTAACTATGCTGATTGCAACAGACTAACACCTGGACTTCGGTGTCTTTAAAGATCTCCTCCACCATATTTCGGATAACCCTCCAATCTAATTGGCGGCACTCCAACTTTGGCATGGCTAACTTTTGCACGTCGGACTCTAGTACGTGCCCTCTCAATTAAAGTAAGGCTTCCCATACATCTCGGTAGGTAGGTTGGTCACGGGCAGTGTCTTTTGTTACCAGATAGAAAAGGTAACGTGATGCATCTTGGAGTTTCAAGGTTTTACCGGGAGCTGGCACCTGGCATTGAAGTTCTGCAACTCGACCAAACTTCCTTCGAAAGACGGATGCCAACCCTGGTGCGTCTTTGATACTGGCCGAGATGGTAAGGGCTAGCGAGTAGTCATCGGGGAGCGCGAGTAGATCTTGCTTTTCTTCAGTGGTAACACCATGTCTTGCTTTACCGGTACCTCCATAGGCACCCATGAATTCCTCAAACGTGAGGTCAGACACGTCTTGGACTTGGTTTACTTCCACTTCTTCATCTACGTCGTGGTCACCTTCGAAAGACGCCAGCCGGTTATGGTGTACTATCATCGGCTTTCCCCTCGGAATCTTGCTTATTCGGTAGATGACATCGTTGATCTTCTCCATAATTAGGTATCGGCCTTCCCAAATCTGCTGCAATTTGGGAGAACAACCTTTTCGCTTCTTGGGATTATAGAGCCAGACCTTGTCGTTCTTCTTAAAGCAACCGTTTTCGGCTTGTGTATCGTACCGTTTCTTCATTCGGTCGCTAGCAATCTGAAGGTGGGAACGGACCAACTCATGTACATCGTCCATTCTTCTTCGTAATTCAATCACATAATCTTCACCTGCTACATCTTCTCCAGGTCGACACCCAAATTCTAGATCACAAGGTAGTCGCATTTCGCGTCCGAATAGGACTCTGGCTGGTGTCTGGCCTGTTGATTCGTTAACAGCAGATCTGTAGGCCATTGTGAAGAACGGAAATTGGTCCCAGTCTCGCTGATGATCGGACATTATCTTTGTCAAATACTTGCCGACTGTCCTATTCATCCGTTCTACCATACCATCAGATTGCGGATGATATGCTGTAGTTCTTGTTTTCTTCATGCCTAGTCTATCACATATTCCTTGGAATAGATCGCTTTCGAAGTTCCTGCCTTGGTCACTATGTATCTCCAAAGGCACTTCAAATCGGCTGATATATTCTTGGATCAACTTATCTGCAACGGTGGCGGCCTTCTGGTCTGGAAGTGCGTAAATCTCGACTCGACCCACTTAGTAAAGTAATCCATTACTACCAACATGTACTTGCCATTTTCACTTTCTGGCCCAGCGATATCCAAAGCTATTCTTTCAAACGGGCTTCCAACATTATATTGTCTCATAGGAGCTCTCCTTTTTCGGTAAGGCCCGTTACTCGTGGCACAAATAGTACATTTCTTACACCAGTCTTTTACGTCGTCGGATACGCCGTTCATCCAATAAAACCATTCCCGAATTCGCTGAAGGGTTTTCTTTACACCAAAATGCCCTCCCGATGGACTGTCGTGTAACTGACGAAGTACTTCGGCTATTCTGCTCTTTGGGATCACCAACTGTCTTCTCTTCTCTGAACCGTCACCATTTTCCAGGACTCGTTTAAGCAAGCCATCTTCGATGATAAATGAGTCCTACTGGGCCCAATACGTCTTAACTACTGAGCATAGGTTTGATATTTCCTGCCAAGGTGGTCGACGGTTTTCCTCTTTCCATTTTCGGATTTTCTGTATAACTGGATCTCTCTCTTGTTCTTCCCTTATCTTAGTAGGCGTCCAGTCGTCGTTGACAATCGTCGTTCTTAGCACTGCTGCTTCCTTGGATTCCGTTTTGTTGCAGTGGGAACACTCTGCTGGGCATGGCCTTCTGGAAAGAGAATCAGCGTTTCTGTGGCTAACTCCGGCCCGGTGCTCAATCTTAAAATCGTATTCTTGGAGTCGTTCGATCCACCTGGCTATCTGACCCTCTGGATTCTTAAACTGCATCAACCACTTAAGGGCGGCATGGTCGGTTCGGATTAGAAACTTTCTGCCATAGATATATTGATAGAAGTGCTCTACTGATTTAACTACTGCTAGAAGTTCTCTTCTCGTGACGCAATAATTCCGCTCAGGTTTTGAAAGAACTTTACTAAAATATCCGAGGACTCGTTCCTGTTCTCCTTGAATCTGAGACAGCACTCCTCCAATTTCCGCATTACTTGCATCCGTATCTAAGATGAACTCTCCTTCTGGCAGTGGATACCCTAAAATTGGTGCTGTTATTAGATGCTTTTTTAAGGTCTCAAAGGCATATTGGCAATCTGTATCCCAGCGGTATTCTCTTGCTTCCCCTGTAAGTCGCGTTAATGGCTTAGCGATATCTGAAAACTTCTTAATAAACCTCCGGTAGTAAGTACATAGTCCAAGAAAACTTCTCACTTGATGTTTGTCAGTTGGTTTTGGCCATTCCTTAATGGAATCGATTTTTCCCTTATCCACGGCCACTCCTTCTTTACTGACTATATGACCCAGATAATTGACTTTACCTTGAAATAGCTGGCACTTCTTGGGGTTTAGCATCAATTGGGCAGCTTTAAGTCGATTAAAAACGTTTTCTAAATTCTTCAAATGTTCTTCGAATGTCTCTCCCAAGACGATTACGTCATCTAAATAAACCAGGCATGTTTTCCAAGATACCCCTCTCAACACATTTTCCAGAAGCCTCTCAAATGTCGCAGGAGCATTACAGAGTCCAAATGGCATAACGTTGAATTGCCACAATCCAGATCCTGTGGTGAAGGCTGTCTTTTCTGTATCTACTGGGTCCATTTCTACCTGCCAGTATCCAGACTTCAAATCCAAAGTAGAAAATAGTTTAGTTCCAGCCAATGTGTCCAATGTGTCATCGATCCGAGGCAGAGGATAACTATCTTTCTTGGTAACGTTGTTCAGCAAACGGTAATCCACACAGAACCTCGTCGTTCCGTCTTTCTTCTTAACCAGGACCACCGGAGAGACCCATGGGCTCGTAGAAGGTTCTATCACCCCGTCTTTCTTCATTTCCTGAACAATCGTTTCAGCTTCCTCTCTTTTCGCCTGTGGTAATCGTCGAGCTGTTTGACGAATTGGCTTAGCATTACCAGTATCAATTTTATACTTAACAACGGTAGTTCTTCCCGTCTTTCCTCCTTTCGGTACGAAAATATCACGATACTGCCGAAGAAATTCCCTTAATTTCCTTTTCTTAATCTGATTCAGAGACTGTCCTGCAACTGCAACCATTTGGTCGAATTTGTCGTTGGAATTATCAGATGTTGTCGCTTGACGGATTATGGATGTCACAGGTACACAAGTTCCTACTTTTGTTTCTTTCTTTATGGTCACTGGGTAGTCGTTGACATTGATAAGTCTCACAGGAATTTCCTTAGCCGAAGTCACCAATTCCTTTCCAATTATGATTCCACGGCCAACCTCATCGTCGTGGTTCCAAGGCTCCATCATAACAGGTCTCCCTTCGTCCACAATTCCCTATAGCCGCGCTACTATGATCGTTTCGCTTCTCGCAGGCACGACTGTATCTTCTTTAATGGCTGCTTGCATAGTGTTGTCATTATGTGGATGGAGAAATACTTCCTCGTTGCCAACTTTGATTACCTTATTCTTAAAATTCAATTGGAATCCATGCATATTCATTACGTCCATTCCTAATATAACATCCTCTTCGATGTCAGCAACTATAACAGTATGGACAAACTTTTCTGCTCCAATTCCCAATTGTACCTGGATTTCTCCATGAATGTTGGCATTTTCACCTGTAGCGGTCCAAAGTCGCAACCTCGTTGGTAACAGTTTCTTTCGGCTGTTTATAACTGTCGGGCGTATAATGGTCCTGGTCTCTCCGGTATCCACCAACAACGTATGCTTTTTACCATTTATGTCTCCATCTACATATACACTATCTTCACGACATTTTAAAGAAGCTATTAGTATGAGAGGGTCTTTGGAAAAGTTCTGGGTCGAAGCTGCCCCCCTAAGGCTGACCCGTTCTAGTTTTCCTAATGGTGAGTTTTTTGATTTGCGTCGTACCTAGGGTGTTTACAGGAGCTTCATACGTGTCCTATTTCGCCACAATTCCAGCATCTGATGGTCTTCGTTTTCTTATATGTCATGCTTTTCATCATATTATTAACGAGCTCGTCAAGTTTATCTTCATCTCCTTCCTCTTTTACAGTCCTATTTTTACTGTACCCGCCAGAGGCCTGCGTAGCTGACTCGTATTCGAGGGCGACGGATAGGACATCAACCAGCGTCTTGTGACGAGCTAATCGCAGTGTTCTCTGCATTTCGTGATCAGACCATCAATAAACGTTTGAACGGCCAATTTTTCCATCATGTCTTCGGGAGCTGTTGGATAAGCATATCGTACTAATCTGGCAATATCTACCTCATATTCTTGAAGAGCCTCATCTTTCTTCTGTCCACGATTTTTAAGCTGCGACTTATATACATGCTCCAAATGTTCTTGGCCATATCGCATATTTAACCTCTTCTTCAGTTGTTCGAAATCATCGGTCTCCTCTACGGCTATGGTCTGAAGCACATCTAAGGCATCTCCTCGAAGAGCGATAGTCAGGTTTACAGACTTTTCTATTTCAGACCATCCATTCGCTCTTGCGGCTGATTCGAACTGTTTCATGTAGTTGTTCCATGATGATTTTCCGTCGAAAGTTGGGACTTTAACATGAATAGAACCTCCACTTCCTTCAATTTTCGGCCAACTTATTTCAAGTGTCTCCAACTTACATTTCGTCTCGTCTTCTTTTATCTCCACTGTAATCGGATTGTTACCTCTCTCTGCTGTCCCTGTTTCCTCCATCTTCCTTTCCATCTCTTTCATCTTTTCTTCGAAGGCCAACATATCGGCAGCAACTTGATTTTTTAACGAAGATATTCTATCGTCGAGGGCAGACATCTCAGAAGTTACTTTAGAGATGTTAGCTGAAACTTTACTTTCCAGAGACGAAATCTCGTTAGAAACTTTGTTCTCTAATGACGCAATGTCACCAGAAACTTTGGCTACATCACCAGAAACTTTGGCTACATCACCAGAAACTTTGGCTACATCAGAAGAAACTTTCGAAATATCGTCAGAAACTTTGTTCTCTAATTTCGAAATCGACGAGATGACAGCATCATGTTTATCTTTAAATATATACGTTTCTGGATTAAACCTATCTTCCTCCAGAGCGTTCTTTAGTCGTTGGACTAACTCAGCCTTTTTTCCGGTAGAAGCTAATTCTCTATCCTCGAGATGTCTCCTTAAATTCGTCACTGTGAGCTCATAAATCGTAGCCATTTCCACAATTTCCACTTATCCCACTTCTGACACCACTGTAACGTCTTTTATTTATTTATAATTATTTATATTTTGTTGTTAATTCTTTAATTTATAATGTCTTGTTCTTATCTTAATTTACTAAAGGTTCAATATTTATAACACTTACAAATTTAATTTATTTTCTTTATTTATATTAATTTATCTTACAATAATTTATATATTCGAACGTAACAATTAAATCGCGAGCGCGTCTTCAAAATCAACTGTCCCTTCCATGAAAGCTCCGTTATTATATATCAAAACACAGCCGGTCGAGAATTCAGCCTGATTATACTAGAAGGTCAATCCGGGTCATCGTTTCGACCGTTTTCTGGAAGGTCCGTTCAGGTAAATAGAAGCCTCTCGTAAAATCTAAACCATAAACATGTGAATAAAAACATGTTTACAGGTTTTTAAATATGACTCATATTTTTACGTAACAATAAATTTAAATGTGCAGGGTCATTCATGCAAGTATATCATAGTCCATTATATTTATTTTTAATAGAATACCCTATATAATTTTGTTTTTGAAATATACTTGAATTAACCTGATTTGAACAACTTATATTATCTATGGTCTATTACGTATAATACAAGGTGAAATTTTGAAATTATGTATAATTTTCGTCAATGAATTGAATTTCAATTCAAAATCCCAATATATTGATGCTTAGTTTAAAAAAATTATCTCTGTATTTGTCTAATTAAAATATCCATTATAAAAAGTGCAATAAATTATTAATTTCAAAATTTTTTGTATTTAATAGCTTGACGAAAACTATACATAAATATTCATAAACCCTATATAATATAATTTTTTGAGATGAGGTTGTTAAGTCGCTTCTAAAAACATAAAAATATACATGGGGTTTCGTTAAAAATAAAGTGTAATAAAAATCACGAACTTTTCGAGTTAGAACCAATGGATTTACATCGTCCAGACGAGTACTTCAAAACGGCACTCCACAAGGATCTACTCTAAGTCCTACTCTCTTTCTAGTTGCAATAAATAGTATTATACATCAAATAAAACTACCTGTATTTACTAGCCTATATGCAGATGACTTAGTCATTTATCTAAGAACAAACAATGTAACTCTGGGAACACATATACTGCAAACTACCTTACACACAATTGAAAGCTGGTCGCAAAACACGGGTTTTATATTCTCTAGTGAAAAGACACGTTATTTAATTTTTAGCAAAAGAAAAAATTATCCTAATGTTTAATAAACACTAAATGGAGTTGTCCTGAAACAAGCAGAAGAAATAAATTTCTTAGGACTTTCTTTTGAACGTAACTTAAACTGGGAAACCCACATCACCAATCTCCAACGTTCTTGCCAATCCAGAATTAATCTACTAAAGATGCTGTCAAATACCTCTTGGGGGGCAGATACAACAACCTTACTTACTCTATATAGATCACTAATACGAAGTAAACTAGACTACGGCTGTTTAGGCTACGATACTGCTAACAAAACATCTTTAAAAAAACTTGACTTCATTCAACATATGTGCTTGAGATTAGTTTTAGGTGCCACAAGAACTAGTCCAGTAAGTAGCTTACAAGTTTAGGCTAATGAACTGTCCTTAAGCCAACGAAGGCAACTTCTATCACTAAATTACGTTGCCAGAATTTCAGCAAACAACAGCAACGTAACCTACTCAACAATACTTTGCAGAACAAATATAACGTCAGATCTTTACAGAAATCGCAATAAAAAAACTACCATTTCCTGAACGAATAAAACGTATTGGTCTTAATTTAGAACAGTTCAGTCTTACTATGCCCATTCATGTAAATGTTCCTCCTTGGATGATTAAACCTCCAAAAATAGACACGTCTCTAAAAGAACTCCCGAAACATTCCACACATCCTTTCCTGATACAGCAAGCTTATAAGAATGTAATATCCAAATACCCAACAACCCATCAAATCTTCACTGATGCTTCCAAATGTCATGAAGGACATGCTGCAGCCTACATCTACGAAAACGTCAAGTCTACCATACGAATCCCAACAAATTGTTGTATATATACCGGAGAACTTACGGCAATTCACCAGGCCGTGAAAAAATGTTGTTCTATCAATGAAAGCAAATTTGTTATCATCACCGATTCAATGAGCGCATTACTTGGAATAAAACAGCTATATACAACTCACGCCATACTTCTCAAGATCAAAGAAGAGTTATCTTATCTACAGACTCAACAAAAAGATATTTCCTTTATCTGGGTACCTTCCCATATGGGAATAAGTGGTAATGAGGAAGTGGACTCTCTGGCAAGCAATGCAACCACCGACCAAAGTATTGCTATCATAAATCAAATGCCTTGGACTGATCACAAAGTAAATATCAAAGCCCACGTGTACAGAGCGTAGCAAACTACTTGGGATCACACTGCTAACAAACTCAAAGAATGTCTAAGTCAAGTAGGAACCAAACTCATCTTACCAAATAATAGAAAAGACCAAGTCATCATCAACCGACTCCGAATAGGAAATACTTTTCTTACACACAAGCATATCTTCAACCAGGAGGCTGCTCCGATGTGTACCAAGTGCAACACTCAGTTGTCAGTGAAACATATAATTGTTGAGTGTCCAGTGTACCAGAACGAAAGAATCGCGTGTGCCCTTAGTGATAATTTAAAAAGTATACTAACGTCAAATTTACAGTCTTTATTAAGTTATCTTAAAATGACTAAACTATATACCAGAATGAAAAAATATTATATATAATAAAAATATAAATATATATATATATATATATATATATATATATATATATATATATATATATATATTTATATATATATATATATAAATATATATATATATATATATATATATATATATATATATATATATATAATTTTTAGTTGGTATAACCTGATCCTGAATGGCAAGTAGGAAACCCTCAGTCTCGGGAAACATCTTTTCTGATGTCAACCAATAGTTCGACGCTGTATTGTCGACATATTCTTGGCTGATCTCATTGAGATGTCCATGCAGAGGTTTACTCATCCAGGTGCGCATTTTTTCTTGCTGAGTCAGGTGGTTTATGCGCATTTCTTGTTCCCTCAGTTTAAGCGGCGTTGTATCATCTACTGCGCAAATTGCTCGTTATAAAGTAGATGTCTCAGCCTGTACCTGAAAATAAGTTCTTATATTAGCAATTAGTTTATCCAATTGCTCACCTATATATATATAAGTCCTCTTCCTCCTTGATACTGCGGTAATGTTGTTCCCTCTACTGCGCTGCGTGGATGATGTTTTTCCGCGTTTGTGAGAAGTAAACAAGTCACATTTAAATTATATTTAAGTTATTATTATACAGTTATAGTTAATTTGTAACAACTCCGGTACCATAGGATCTAATGAAAATCTTAACGATTTTTATTGAAAATCTAGGCACAAAATGAAAAAAATAATTCTTTAAACGAGGAACACATTGTTACTAGCTTGATAGAAATATAGAAAGTTTGTAACTGTGTCTTAGTCTTCGAAATTTTAGGCACAAACAGCTAGTTGAATAATTTGACTTGAGCAGATGTTTGCTTATAGGAGATCCCCTCTCTAACATTTCACCCTCTACTTTACAATCAATCAATTCACATTTTTAAAATGTTACTCGGATTTATTGGGACTTAATAAATATATATATATATGACTTAATAAATATAGTATATTATAGTTACCATATTAAAAAATCTATGTGTACTTATCTAATAAATATTCGGCACCAAAGATGTCATTTCTTGATTTTTGACAATCATTCATCGAAGTTTTTTTGCCAGATGACGACATTAAAAACGGGAATCAAACCATGCTAATGGAGAACAAGATCCAGAGCTACACCTTCTATCGAAGTTTCAAACGGGTGAAAATGAAAGGAGACTGCCGAAACGATGTCGTTGGTGCTCTAAGCAAGGAATTCGCAAATGTATTACTGCAGAAAGTGTTCAGATTCACTAGGACTTTGTTTGGAGCCGTGTTTTGGGGCAGTAGTCTACTGTGATAGCAATCTCTATTTTTCTTTCGTTTTTCCAGTATACGTTTTAATATTGGACATTTTTTTGATTGTGGTATAAAGGAATATTTTTTTTATTTTTGATGCCTTATAAGTAATTTTTTTATGATTTTTATAATATACTACCTGGCATTTTTACATATAATATACATAGTTAGGACGATTTTGTTAAATTTTCAATCCTAACGACAGAGGTGCGTCAGTTGGCACTGATGTCTACACACTCATAGAAAGTGCTTATGATGCACCATAATATGTGTCATACGCTTTAAAGCAAAAAAGCATGGTTAATATTATAAAAAAATGGGCATATTACCATTCCTCAGCACAATATCATGCAGGGTCTATTAATAGGGTCAAATTTTGAAATTAGTAAATGTGGAAATCACTTTGGAAATCACGTGGAAAATTATGAAAAACACTGGTATACGTCTA